>NC_053025.1:429268585-429479323 GCF_003073215.2 Triticum urartu
TGTCCTAAGGTTTAAATACCTAGCCGCTCCAACCAGACGTACAGTTGTCACAGCAACTGGAACTGGTCCAACATATCATTGTCTTCAACGAGTCACTGGTTTTATCTTCACTTCCTTTTCTTACTGTTACTCATTGTGAAGCCATTGCATGCTTGCTTTATCTTTTGTCTTCACAACGTGAATGTATGATCTGTTTGGCTTCATAACTTCTTCCTACCTGATCCTTATTACACTAAAGCTGTTTGTCATTGTGCTTTCACTCTATTGAATACATGACCATGGCTGGCCTAGTGTAATCTAACTTCCGCTGCATAGTAATAGGCATAATCTTCACTGTTTGTCTTCATAACTCTCACGTTTTGAAGACTTTCATAAAAATCGCCTATTCACCCCCCTCTAGTCGATATAACGCACTTTCAATTGGTATCAGAGCAAGGTGCTCCCTTGTTCTGTGTGATTCGGTTTAACCACCTAGAGTTTTAGCTATGTCGACTGCAGGGATAATCAAAGTCTCCGCTGCGTGCCCCATCTTTGATGGAACCGAATATCCCTACTGGAAGAATAAGATGCGCATGCATCTTGAAGCCATTGACGTCGACCTATGGTATGTCGTCGAGAACGGCGTTCCCAAGGCTGGAGAAGGTGTCACTGCTGCTGATGTCAAGAAGTTCACTCAACTGGACTCTACTGCCAAAAATATCATCTGTGGTCATCTGACAAAAGGACAGTATGGCCGTGTGAGTGCTTTGAGGACATCCAAGCTGGTCTGGGACTGGCTCTCCAAGGTCAATGAAGGCGTCTCAACCCAGAGAGATCAAAGAATCAGTGTTATTCGCAACCTCTTCTACCGCTTCAAGCAAAATGACAATGAGAATGTCCAGCACACATTTGACCGGCTCACTGACATCACAAATGAGCTTCAAGCCCTCGGCGCCACTGAGATCACCAAACATGAAATTGTCAAGACGCTGCTCAGATCATTTGATAGTTCGTTTGACATCCTGGCCCTGATGATTCAAGAACATCCTGATTTCAAGACACTCGATCCGTCTGACATACTTGAGAGGCTCAACACACATGAGTTTCAGCTTTTTGAGAAAAGAGATATCTACGGTCCAAACTATGGGCGAACTCGTGCCTTGAAGGCAAAAGCTGTTTCCTCATCTGAAGAAGAATCTGACTGCAGTTCTGATGATCCTGAAGACATTGGAAGAGAACTTGCAATGCTAGTGAAGAAGTTCCAAAAATTCACCAAGAAGAAAGGCTTCAGAAAATCTTCACGATCAAGCTCAAGGAATGATGAAGCTTCTGCTCATGACTGCAAGAAGAAAGCATGTCACAAGTATAAGAAAACTGGACACTTCATCTCTGAGTGTCCACAGTGGGACAATGAGAACAGAAGGAAGAAGAAGAGCAAGGAATATGATTCTGACGACAAGAAGAAGAAGAAATACTCAAAGTCTTCTTCCAAGTCTTCTTCAAAGTCTTCATCACACAAGAAGAGCTCATCTGGCAAGGCACGTGCGTTTGTTGGCAAAGAGATGGATTCAGAGGAGGAGTCCGCATCTGAGGAGGCAGAGGTGGAGTCTGAGGAGGAGCCTGATACTGGCATTGCGAGTCTGGCTACAACATACGTCGCCAAGTCCATCTTCAACACTGAAGACAATGACTGCATCACCGACACCGACGCAAATGACAAGAACGACTCCACTCCTGCCTACTGCTTCATGGCACGCGGTGCCAAGGTAAACACACGCACTACTCGCTACCAAACATCTAGTGACGACGACTCTGACTGTGATTCAAAACCCAGCTACAAAACACTTGCTAAAATTGCAACTGAACAACAGAAAGCTATGGAACATATTCAAAAACTGTTAGACAGAAGCGATGATCTGTTGGGTGCTGAAATGACTCGATCTGAATCCTTAATTGAAGACATAAAAAACCTTCACGTTAAGTATCAGGAACTTGAAGATCGTCTTGATACTCTCTCAACAAATCATGAAAAGCTTTCCTATGATTATCTTCAAAGGAAGCAAGAACTTGAGAAATTGAGAGCGGCTCATGAAGATCTTCAAAAGGAAAACGAGTCACTTCGCGCCGAACAGATCAGTCCCGCTCAGGAAGGATTTGAACCACCATGTCTTAAATGCATTGAGCGTGATAATGCTAGCTCTGTTGCTGAATGTTCCACTGCTACTGCTGTTCCAATATCTTCAACTGTTGATGTGGCAACTAACCCCTCTGCTGAGGATACCACTGCTATTGCTGATGAGAATGCTAGGTTGAAGACATTGCTTGAAACAGGGATGTACAAAAGTCTTAAAGGACATCAGACATTATGTGATGTCCTCAAGAAGCAGATTCTGAACCGAAACCCTAGGAAAGAGGGTGTTGGGTTCGTGAGGAAAATAAATGCAGATGGCTCTTACTGGAAACCTGAGCAGTACCCCAAAACCACATGGGTTGCTGCAAAGGAACTTTCAGCAGATCCATCCAATTTATCTGGCTTCACTTGTGCTAACCCCATTATCATTGATGAATTCTTTGATGCAAACTATAAACTGTTTAAGAATCAGAATGGTGAAGTGTTTGCCAGGTACATTGGTACTAACTGCAGGAATGGACCACCTATGAAGAAGATCTGGGTTCCGAAAAAGTGTCTGGAAAATCTTCCTGTGAATGTCTTCATGACACCTCACTTGAATAAGACAAACATCAGACCAAAGGCTTCATATGGTCCAAAGGCTTCATACAAACAGAGGACTCACCAGATTCACACTAACGCAAATGTTTTGCAGGGAAACCATACTCAGGCATATGAATATGAGAGCGGTTCTTCGAATCGTCATGTTCATATGACCAAAAATTATTCTGCTTATTCCTATGAGTATTATTGTCCACCTGCTAGACTGTTTGCTAAGGCTTCAAAGCCAAAATTCTCAGATGCTGCACTTAGACTTATTGCTTCTAAGCCACCCTTGAAGATGTGGGTGGTTAAGAAAGCTTAACTCTCTTTTGCAGGGAAAGGTCTCCAGCAGAAAAACAAAATCTTCTGATGCTATTGCTGGGGACCTTAAAAATCTTGTAGGGCGCAAGATAAAATGCCCGAATGGCATCATTATGTACTTCGTTCCTGAATCGCATGCTACTCTCCCTATTAGTCCTAATCTGGATCTAAGTTTTCATAACCCACTGGTTCGTCGAATGGTTTTGCTTCACAATTCTCTTCGTGAAGCCTATCCCCCTAACTGCACTGTTGGGTACGACACCAGCGACTTCAAAGTCTTCAGAATGGATTATTGACAGGGGGTGTACAAATCACATGACTGGCAAAAGAAGCCTTCTTATGGACTCAACCTTACGTCCATCCGACAAGAGCCACATCACATTTGCTGACACTGGTAAAAGTAAGGTATTGGGTCTAGGTAGAGTTGCAATCTCAAAGGATCAACACATGGATAAAGTCATGCTTGTTGAATCCCTTGGCTTCAACTTAATGTCTGTCTCAATGCTTTGCGATTTGAACATGATTGTAATGTTTGGAAAATATCGTTGCCTAGTACTAATGGAATCTGACAAGTCTTTAGTGTTTGAAGGGTACCGAAAGGGTGATTTGTACGTGGTAGATTTCTCAGCAGGGCCACAACTTGTAGTATGTCTTCTTGCAAAAGCTTTAGAATGCTGGCTTTGGCATCGGAGGCTTGGGCATGCTGGCATGAGGAACCTCCACACCCTTGCGAAGAAGAAGCATGTCATAGGCATCGAGGGCGTCAAGTTCAAGAAAGATCACTTATGCGGTGCCTGTGAAGCAGGGAAGATGACAAGGGCAAAACATCCTTCGAAGACAATCATGACTACTACACAACCCTTCGAACTACTCCTCATGGATCTTTTCGGTCCCACTCACTACTCAACTTTTACTACTTCTGCTTGCCTCTATGGCTTTGTCATTGTTGATGATTACTCTAGATATACTTGGGTGCACATAATCCTTTACAAGACTGAAGTGCAGGATGTCTTCAAACGCTTCGCCAATCGAGCTATGAACAATTTTGGCGCCAAGATAAAGCACATCAGAAGTGACAATGGCACTGAATTCAAGAACACTAGCCTTGATACATATCTTGATACCTTGGGCATCACACATGAATTCTCAGCTCCGTACACGCCACAGCAGAATGGCGTCGTCAAACGCAAGAACAGAACACTCATTGAGATGGCCAGAACGATGCTAGATGAATACAAGACTCCAAGAAAATTCTGGACTGAAGCCATTGACACTGCATGTCATACAATCAATCGTGTTTATCTTCACAAGCTTCTGAACAAGACATCTTATGAACTCCTAACTGGCAAGAAACCAAATGCCAGTTACTTCAGAGTATTTGGAGCAAGGTGCTGGATCAAAGACCCACACCACACCTCAAAGTTTGCACCAAAAGCACATGAGGGATTTATGCTTGGATATGGAAAGGATTCACACTCCTACAGAGTCTTCAATCTCTTCCATTACAAAGTGGTTGAAACAGTGGATGTGCGGTTCAATGAGACAAATGGTTCACAAAGAGAGCAACTACCAAATGTGCTAGATGAAGTTCCGGATAGTGAATCAATCAAGCTTATGGGTACTGGAGAGATTATACCTTCTGAAGCTCATCCTGAAGAAGAACTCATCATCTCAGCACCTGATCAACATGAAGACAATGCTCAGCCTGAAGACATACCTCCCAACAACAACACAGATCAGCAAGAGCAAAGTCTTCGCCCTGTACATCCTCGTGTTGCCAATGAAGTGCAGATTGACAGAATAATTGACAGCATCAATGCACCTGGTCCACTCACTCGTTCAAGGGCAACTCAGCTAGCGAACTTCTGTGGGCACTTCGCATTCGTCTCAATATCAGAACCCAAGAAAGTTGAAGAAGCCTTCATGGAACCTGAATGGATTCAAGCTATGCAAGAAGAGCTTCAACAGTTTGAGCTGAATAATGTATGGGAACTGGTTAAGCGTCATGATCCACGGAAGCACAACATTATAGGCACTAAATGGATATACCGCAACAAACAAGATGAGCATGGTCAAGTGGTCAGAAACAAAGCTCGTCTCGTTGCTCAAGGATATACTCAAGTGGAGGGCATTGACTTCGATGAAACATTTGCTCCTATGGCAAGGCTTGAAGCTATACGCATACTGCTGGCCTATGCAAATCATCATAACATACTTCTGTATCAAATGGATGTGAAAAGTGCCTTTCTCAATGGCAAGATTGAAGAAGAAGTGTATGTTGCACAACTGCCTGGCTTTGAAAATCCAAAACATCCTGACATGGTATACAAGCTCAACAAGGCACTGTATGGCCTCAAACAAGCCCCTAGGGCCTGGTATGACACACTCAAGTACTTCCTGAAGAGCAAAGGCTTCATACCTGGTTCCCTGGATCCCACTCTTTTCACGAAGACATATGATGGTGAACTGTTTGTGTGCCAAATATATGTGGATGACATTATCTTCGGCTGCACCAATCAGAAGTTCAGTGAAGAGTTTGGATATATGATGCAAGAGCAATATCAGTCTTTAATTTATCTATGTGCATCTAGGCCAGATATTATGCTTAGTGTTTGCATGTGTGCTCGATTTCAAGCGGCACCAAAGGAGTCGCATCACTTAGCTGTGAAGAGAATTCTTCGATATTTGGCTCACACCCCAACTCTAGGATTATGGTATCCAAAGGGCTCAGAGTTTGATTTGGTTGGATTTTCGGATGCTGATTATGCTGGTGACAAAGTTGATCGCAAGTCTACATCAGGCACATGTCACTTTCTGGGACGATCACTTGTATGTTGGTCTTCAAAGAAGCAGAACTGTGTATCTCTCTCCACTGCTGAATCTGAATACATTGCTGCTGGATCTTGCTACGCTCACTTCTGTGGATGAAGCAAACACTCAAGGACTATGGCATTCATCTGAAGCAAGTGCCACTATACTGCGACAACGAAAGCGCCATCAAGATTGCCAACAACCCAGTTCAGTACTCGAAGACAAAGCACATTGAAATTCGTCATCACTTTCTCAGAGATCATGTTGTGAAGGAAGACATTGATATCATACACGTCAACACTAAAGAGCAATTGGCAAATATCTTCACCAAGCCCTTGGATGAGAAGAGGTTTTGCAAGTTACGGTGTGAGCTAAATATCTTGGAATCCTCAAATGTCCTATGATCAGGCACACATCCGAACACTTATGCATATTGATGACTTAGATGTGCAACACACAAAGTAAAGTATATCTTCAATCAATGAAGACATACATTCTAAGTGTGAATACATTAATGTGGAATTTGACTTCGGAGTGCCACGATAATTGTGCGCCGTGTCTGGGTCTAATACTTCCTATACGGTGGGTAACGCCACCACCAAACGTTCCATTTTGAAGTGTTTCACTCATGGCGTTACCTTGCAATATCTTCACATTTGGTTTGGCTTCAAACTCAACATGTCTTCATGATTATCTTCACTACGTTGATTATATAGATATATACATACTAGTGTTCTCTCCTCTACAGCATTCACTTATAGCTATGTCTTCTTGGTTGAATCTTTTGAACTAAGTGAATGTGATCGGACCCTAATCTCTCTATGCTTTCCATCTCATATTCTATCTCGCCAAGTCATATGCATTCTATTGAAACTGTCGAATGTCTTCACTGTGTCCTTGTCAGCTGAAGATATAGAGACAACCATAAAGTCCGTTTTTAATGCTCATTCCTCCACATAAAATCCAGAGAAGCAGGAACGAACGCCCGACAATTTAGGCGTGCGTGGGACGTGGAACAAACCCCAAACTTCCGCTAACTGGCCACGCGTTCCTCAAATGCGAACCGCCAGGGGCACCTGTGTAATAGCACAGTGCCGCCCCTGAGCCTATAAATTCACACTTACCGCGGTCATTATCTCCTTCTTCCACCCTCGCACGAACCCTAGCGCCACCGCTAGCACTCGACGACGCCGGAGACGAAGCGCTTCGCTGCTGCAACCTCTCCAACGCCGTCCTCACGCCGACCGCGGACATCGTCCTCTCCGCCGTCGCCGTAGGTGTTTTCCATCGCCAAGTTAGGGCACGGAGGACTGAACTTCTCGGCATCAACTCCCTTCCGTCTAGCAGTTCCAGTGTGGTAAATAAAACTTCTTTTTTTACAGCCCCTTTGATCTCATGGTTCTATCACTTTCTACCATAAGAAGTTTCTCTTCACACTAGTTAGATCTCTCGCTGCATCTCATGACATGCCTAGTATATTCACTTGTGCTTCATAAAGTAGTTAGATTCCTCACTTGTACTGATCTGTGGGTTCATACAAATCTGGAACCAACTTCTTATCTATGAGTGAATGTCTTCGCACGATGAGGTCAATGTCTTCTAAACTGATTAATCTTCAAAACCTTCTGAGAATGCATATGACCTCTTCCCCTTCCCTCGCACCTTAATGCTGTCACAGGTACATGTCCGTGGGAGAATCCTTCGGTTCTCATAGTCTGCATTCATTTGCAGAATTCCTACAGCATCACATAAACTCTCCTGAAGCCAGTTCCTGTTGGTCCAGAAAAAGAAAGCCTTTGAAGCCTTTGAAAGTTTTAAAGCCTTTCAAGTTAAAGTTTATGGCTTCAGAAGCAGCAGCAAGGAAGGGGGGCAGACAGAGACGTGAGGGAACTTCCAAAGATCTGCCTGAAGACTTGGCAGAAATGTACAAAACAGATCCAAAAGAGAGCTATGGGCAGCGCAAGACCCGAATCCAATGGATTCGACGCTATTGGGCAGAACAGTGGTTCAAATACCGCTTCGTCACCCAGGAGTATGCTGAAAAGAGTGCCATCAAGAAGCCATGAGGGGACATCTTATACAAGAACCTCGTACCCAAGACCAGAGATGAAGCCATTGCTCAAGGCTTCTACCCATGCATGGTCCGAGGACCACAACCTGATGATGCGCATCCGTCGTCACTCCTCTGGTGCCGTGACGACAATCTCTTCAAGCGCAACTTTCAGTTTGCCCAACAGTCAGCGAAGCTGAATAAGAAAAAATTTGGGTTAGACTTCAACCCTGGTCCCTCCGCACCAAGGGCAGATGGCACACGCGACGCGGAACCCAATATCATCGGTCCGTTTGCCAATCTTGAGGGCCTGATCACCCACATCTTAGTCCAAGGGACTGCCGTGAATGACCCTCTAGCTGACTCTGATTCTGATGAAGCTCCTACTGTGCCGAAGCCAAAGCAGACGAAGAGATCAAAAGCTTTAAAGCCAGCCCCTGTCTCAAAAATCTCAAGGGCAAAGCCATTGAAAACTGCTCCTCCTGAAGTCAGTGTGTAGTCTGAAGACGTATCCCGCGTCTCCAAGCCCCTGAAGGAAAAGGAGCCCCAGT
The DNA here is from genome assembly GCF_003073215.2 of Triticum urartu. Taxonomy (NCBI): domain Eukaryota; kingdom Viridiplantae; phylum Streptophyta; class Magnoliopsida; order Poales; family Poaceae; genus Triticum; species Triticum urartu. The sequence continues at coordinate 429,277,011 of NC_053025.1, forward strand.
AACAAACAGGCAAAGAGCTCACTGCTGCTGCCATTCTGCGCAGCGAAGCCATTGATCTATTAAGCGATGAAGATCTGGGAGATGACACTCTAGAGCAGCTTATCAAAAGCAAAGAAGAAGCTGAAATCTTCAAAAATCTGCCTCTCTTTGATGTCGCCATCATCCACAGCTTCATCGATGAGTGGTTTGACTCACCAGACATAAGCTTCAATGATCTGCAGCTGCCTGTTGGACTCAGTGTCGCCTTCCAAGGCGCAATTGCTTCAGAACTGGCCATTGATCAGCGCATTGTTGAGCCGAAGCAGAAAATTGATCACGAAAAGGCTCAGTTCAAGAAGCACATGGCCAGCCTCAGCGTGCAGGAAGTGAGGAGCTTCAAAATCATGCTGCATGAGCTCAAAGAAAACTTTCTGAAGAAGCATGCTGAAGCTCAGGGCTCGCGTGAAAGGATGAAGTCTTTGGCAGAAAAATGTGCTCAAGCCTACAACGAGGCTGAAAAGCGCAAGGCACTTGGGCATCCTGGCATCGACCCCAAGATGCCCGCAAAGAAGAAAAAGGAGCCTGCTATGAATGAACCAGAGGCACCTCGGCAAGAAGCGGTTCAAATTGTCTTCCCCACTACAACGACTGGCTCGAAGCCAAAGAGCCGGTCAACAGCTTCAGAGCTTAAGAAGACAAGAACTGCAGAGGCTGAAGCCAGAAAAAGGAAGAGCTCTGAAGCCTCTCCTACTGCCCCCAGCAAAAAGAAGCGCAAGACCAAGAAATCTAGGGCTGCTCCCATAGAGCCCTTGATGGTTGAACCCCTTTCTGTCATTCACCCCAATGCAGAAAGACGACTGACAGTTCATGAGCCTGCTCCCACAGAGGCTCCTGAAGCTGAAGATATTCCAGCAGCCGACCCCACAGCTGCTGAAGACATTGGTCACCAAGACAATGTACAAGATGATGCAGCCCTTCCTCCGCTTGAAACAAGCGAACTCATCAGTATTGGTCGTCCTCTGACGCCAATGGCACAAGATGAGTCATGGGCGGATCGCCCTCAGGAGGAAGAAGACATTGAGGCCCAGCCCACTCCAACCCCACAAGCGTCGTCTGCATTCCATAGGCTTCGCAAAGGTCTAAGGCCTCAAGTCCATACTGCAGAAATTCCGGCTGCATCAGCCGAAGACAATGTAGAAGCACCACCAGAACCCACTTTCCCGCTCCATCAAGATGCAGTTCTCCGGGAGAACGTGCCTGAAGTTTTCCCTCCAACTACACAAGCGGAGGAAGACAATGTTGCGGCTGCCACCACAAACACTGAAGCCAATGTGGAGCCCGCCCCACCAAATGCTTCAGCGGACAACGAAGCTACTGAGCCAGACGCTTCTGTTCCTGAGTCTGCTGCAGGTCCACAGTTTGATTATCACATTGAGCACAGGCCTCATGTCCAGAAGCCAGTCCCAAGGCTTCCAAGGTTCCCATGTCCTGCATCAGCACCTGGCTCCTTTGATATTAACAGCTTCAAGGCAGACAATACATTTTTCAATAGCTCCAAGAACCCCTATTCAAGGGAAAGGATTGTATCAGATAGGTTCTGGAGCTATTCTCAGCGCAGCTATTATTCATGCATCTTATACAACCAAGGTCGCATCTTCCCGCACAAGCGCCTTGAGGTTGAAGCCATTGCTGGTCTGCCATGTCTTGAGGAAGCTTTGGATTGCTTCCGGCAAGTGGGTCTGCTGCCGTTTGTGACTGATGAAGAGCACTGGAATGAAGAGCTTCTGCTTCAGTTCTATGCCACCCTTCATATAAAAGGATACAACAGAGATCCGAAGACTTGGATCCTGGAGTGGATGACTGGCAATGTCCATCATGAAGCCAATGCATTTGATATCATTGAGCTCACCGGCCTGCCCACTCCAGGCGAATTCTTCGAGGAAGGCTGTCAACTACATTCTGAAGCTATTGAGAGCATATTCCAGCGGCCTGAACCCAATATGAGTCAGATGCTCTCAATGATGAAGCCATTGCCTCATGATGCACCTTATCCTACTGAGTTCTTCGTTGAAGACCTAGAGTTCCTGCCCAGGACCATATATCACATCATCCGGCGGACTCTCTGGCCCATTAAGGGGCACTCTCCAAATGCAAAGATTGAAGGTGCAATGAAGACTCTCATATTCTATATCCTGAATGGCAAATGCTTCAACGCACAGGATCTCTTCATACGCCAACTTGCAGCGTCAGGCTCGGAATTATTTGGTTTGAAGTTCTATGCTCCTTGGGTGATGAGGCTAATCAAACTGCACTCTGCGATCTCGTATCAGCCCTCAGCCCGAAACCATCGCATCTTCCTGCCAGATGTGGATACCTCTGATGAAGCCATATATCCCGAACCTGCGAAGCAACCAATAAGTCTTCAGAATGCAGAACACCAGAGCTTCACGCAGAATGTTGAAGGTGTTGAAGCCATATCCAGGGTATATCCGTTGGCTGGCACTACACGTGCACCAGCATCTACTGAAGCCACAGACAGCACAAATGCTCCAAGACCCAAGAAGCGTGCTCGTGTCCTCACTGACCGAGAGCTTCTTGTGGCCCTTCACCAAAAGCAAGATAGGCATCACGACTGGCTAAAGCGTCAGATGAAGAGCCTCTTGGTGGATGTCAATCGTCTTCGAAACCTTGCCACCAAGAATGCCTTTGTTACACATGAGACTTGCCGTCGTACGTGGAAAGGGCTCTCAATGATATGCACTGAAGCTGAACTTGAAGAGGATGGCTTCACAGAGCGCTTCAAGTTTGACACCACACCTCCTAGAAGGGCTGTGATGCGCAACACACCATCACTTGAAGACTCTGAGTTTTCTTCATCTGCTGCCACAGTTACTGCAAGGATCATTGATGAAGACGACAATGCTACTTCACCACCACCTGCTTCAGCACATCCAAGCTCTGCACCGCCAAACAACTCCACCGACCCTGCTGCGCCTGGGAACGCGTAAAAGACTCTATGTCTTCAAACCTTTTTGGTCATTACTGACAAAAGGGGGAGAAGCATATGATGTTTATAGTCTTCAAGCGGGTCAATATGGGCGGGTGCCTTATGTTTTGATATATTTTGCTTCGTGCTTACAACTCTTGTTTTTGCTTCATTTGGTTCTTTGAGTTGTAAACACTAAAACTCGATGGTCGTCTGCTACTCGTTTGCTACTCTGTTTGCGAAGATAAATTCCGCATGTGCGACGATAAATTCCGCACTTATCTCATTCTGTAGACATCCATTTTCCATTATGCATGTCATTGTCTTCATATACTTTCACATGCAGAGTGGATTGTCATCATAAGCTGAAGTGGATCTCCACAAGTACAACCTGCCATGTGCATTTGCATTCCAAAAGCAAATTAACTTATATGCACATCTTCAGGGGGAGTCCTTGCAACTTATGAAGACAATTCCCTATCCTTCACAAACTTCACACTTATATTCCCCGTTGAAAACTTCAACTAGTTTGTCATCAATCACCAAAAAGGGGGAGATTGTAAGTGCATCTAGTGCCACCCCTAGTTGGTTTTGGAGTATTGACGACAAACCTAGTTGAGGGACTAATGTGTTTGTGAGAATTGCAGGAAAACACAGGTAGAAGTCCCTCATTGATTCGGTTTTACTACCAGAGATGACCCCTAAAAATGTATGAAGACATTGAAGACAAAGGTGGTATATGAAGATATTCACATTGAAGACTATGACAAAAGAAGACACGTTATGAAGCTTATGGAACTCGAAGACTTAGATCTTTCATAGTTCTTTTTCTTTTGTGTTGAGTCATAGGAACCACCGTACTGTTAAGTGGGGTCCAGGAGAACCAGTCAGAATGACTGAAGTGAATGCCTAAATCAAAACCTATGTCTTCGAGTGAAGACAATGAGAGCGAATCTTGTCCAGAGCCGGACAAGTCAGCTTTGCTTGTAGCCCAAGTAAAGTTGCCATGAGAGTTCGAAATCTGACCGTTGAGACACGTGTCAGTTCCTTAGTGACCCAGGGTCATTTCGGACAAATCAGGTCGGGTTGCCAAGTGGCTATAAATAGCCCACCCCCACAACCATAAACGGTTGGCTGCTCAGATTTCAGTGCACGGCTTTTGTCGTTTGAGAGCAACCCACCTCGAAGCCTTTGAGAGAAAATTCCTAGTGAGGAGAAAAGCCCTAACCACCCAGAGCCAGAGTAAATTGGGCATCACTTAAGTCTTCTTGTCTGTGTGATCTGAAGACTTATTACACTTGAGGACTGTGAATCCTCCAGACGGTTAGGCGTCGCGTTCAGAGCATCCAAGAGACATTGTGGATTGCCAGTGAACGAAGTCTGTGAAGGTTTGGGAGTCTACCTTGAAGACTTACCAGAGTGATTGGGTGAGGACTAAGTGACCTTAGCTCAAGGAGAATACGGTGAGGACTTGGTGTCCTGAACTGTGTGTTCAGGACTGGGTGTCCGGGACTGTGTGTCCTAAGGTTTAAATACCTAGCCGCTCCAACCAGACGTACAGTTGTCACAGCAACTGGAACTGGTCCAACATATCATTGTCTTCAACGAGTCACTGGTTTCATCTTCACTTCCTTTTCTTACTGTTACTCATTGTGAAGCCATTGCATGCTTGCTTTATCTTTTGTCTTCACAACGTGAATGTATGATCTGTTTGGCTTCATAACTTCTTCCTACCTGATCCTTATTACACTGAAGCTGTTTGTCATTGTGCTTTCACTCTATTGAATACATGACCATGGCTGGCCTAGTGTAATCTAACTTCCGCTGCATAGTAATAGGCATAATCTTCACTGTTTGTCTTCATAACTCTCACGTTTTGAAGACTTTCATAAAAATCGCCTATTCACCCCCCCTCTAGTCGATATAACTCACTTTCTGAGTTGCCCTTGAACGAGTGAGTGGACCAGGTGCATTGATGCTATCAATTATTCTTTCAATCTGCACTTCATTGGCAACGCGAGGATGTACAGGGCGAAGACTTTGCTCTTGCTGTTCATTGTCGTTGTTGGAAGGAATGTCTTCAGGCTGAGCATTGTCTTCATGTTGATCAGGTGCTGAAATGATAAGTTCTTCTTCAGGATGAGCTTCAGAAGGTATAATTTCTCCAGTTCCCATTAGCTTGATTGATTCACTGGATGGAACTTCATCTAGCACATTTGGCAGCTGCTCTCTTTGTGAACCGTTGGTCTCATCGAACCGCACATCCACTGTTTCAACCACTTTGTAATGAAAGAGATTGCAGACTCTGTAGTAGTGCGAATCCTTTCCATATCCAAGCATAAAACCCTCATGTGCTTTTGGTGCAAATTTTGAGGTGTGATGTGGGTCCTTGATCCATCACCTTGCGCCAAATACTCTGAAGTAACTGACATTTGGCTTCTTGCCAGTAAGGAGCTCATAAGATGTCTTGTTCAGTAGCTTGTGAAGATAAACACGATTGATTGTATGGCATGCAGTATCAATGGCTTCGGGCCAAAATTTTCTTGGGGTCTTTTATTCATCTAGCATCGTTCTGGCCATCTTAATTAGTGTTCTGTTCTTGCGTTCGACAACGCCATTATGCTGTGGCGTGTACGGAGCTGATAATTCATGTGTGATGCCCAAGGTATCAAATATGTATCAGGCCAGTGTTCTTGAATTCAGTGCCATTGTCACTTCTAATGTGCTTTATCTTGGCGCAAAATTGTTCATAGCTCGATTGGCGAAGCGTCTGAAGACATCCTGCACTTCAGTCTTGTAAGGATATATGTGCACCCAAGTATATCTAGAATAATCATCAACAATAACGAAGCCATAGAGGCAAGCAGTAGTAGTAAGAGTTGAGTAATGAGTGGGACCGAAAAGATCCATGTGAAGCAGTTCGAAGGGTCGAGTAGTGGTCATGATTGCCTTCGAGGGATGTTTGGCCCTCGTCATCTTCCCTGCTTCACAGGCACCGCATAAGTGGTCTTTCTTGAACTTGACGCCCTCGATGCCTATGACATGCTTCTTCTTCGCAAGGGTGTGGAGGTTCCTCATGCCAGCATGCCCAAGCCTCCGATGCCAGAGCCAGCATTCTGAAGCCTTTGCTAGAAGACATACTGAAAGCTGTGGTCCTGCTGAGAAATCTACCACGTAAAAATCATCTTTTCGATACCCTTCAAACACTAGAGACTTGTCAGATTCCATTAGTACAAGGCAACGATATTTTCCAAACATTACGATCATGTTCAAATCGCAAAGCATTGAGACAGACATTAAGTTGAAGCCAAGGGATTCAACAAGCATGACTTTATCCATGTGTTGATCCCTTGAGATTGCAACTCTACCTAGACCCAATACCTTACTTTTACCAGTGTCAGCAAATGTGATGTGGCTCTTGTCGGACGGACGTAAGGTTGAGTCCATAAGAAGACTTCTTTTGCCAGTCATGTGATTTGTACACCCACTGTCAATAATCCATTCTGAAGACGCTGGTGTCGTACCCTACAGTGCAGTTAGGGGGATAGGCTTCACCAAGAGCATTGTGAAGCAAAAACATTTGACGAACCAGTGGGTTATGAAAGCTTAGATCTAGGTTAGGACTAATAGGGAGAGTAGCAAGCGATTCAGGTACGAAGTACATTGTCAGACCATTTGGGCATTTGATCTTGCGCCCTACAAGATGTTTAAGGTCCCCAGCAATAGCGTCAGACGATTTTGGTTTTCTGCTGGAGACCTTTCCCTGCAAAAGAGAGTTAAGCCTTCTTAACCACCCACATCTTCAAGGGTGGCTTAGAAGCAATAAGTCTAAGTGCAGCATCTGAGAATTTTGGCTTTGAAGCCTTAGCAAACAGTCTTGCAGGCGGACAATAGTACTCATAAGAATAAGCAGAATAGTCTTGGTTCTTATGAACATGGCGGTTTGATGAACCGCTCATATTCATAGGCCTGAGTAAGGTTTCCCTGTAAAACATTTGCGTTAGTGCAACTCAGGTGAGTCCTCTGTTTGTATGAAGCCTTTGGACCATATGAAGCCTTTGGTCTAGGGTTTGTCTTCTTCACTTGTGGTGTCATGATGACATTCACAGGAAGACTCTCCAAACACCTTTTCGGAACCCAGATCTTCTTCATAGGCGGTCCATTCCTGCAGTTAGTACCAATGTACCTGGCAAACACTTCACCATTTTGATTCTTAAACAGTATATAGTTTGCATCAAAGGATTCATCAATGATAATGGGGTTAGCACAAGTGAAGCCAGATAGATTGGATGGATCTGCTGAAGGTTTCTTTGCAGCAACCCACATGGTTTTGGGGTACTGCTCAGGTTTCCAGTAAGAGCCATCTGCATTCATTTTCCTTACGAACCCTACACCCTCTTTCCTAGGGTTTCGGTTCAGAATCTGCTTTTTCAGGACATCACATAGCGTCTGATGCCCTTTAAGACTTTTGTACGTCCCTGTTTCAAGCAATGTCTTCAACCTAGCATTCTCATCAGCAATAGAGGTGGTATCCTCAGCAGAGGGGTTAGTTACCACATCAACAGTTGAAGATATTGCAACAGCAGTAGCAGTAGAACATTCAGCAACAGAAGTAGCATTATCACGCTCAATGCATTTAAGACATGGTGGTTCAAATCCTTCCTGAGCGGGACTGATCTGTTTGGCGCAAAGTGACTCGTTTTCCGTTTGAAGATCTTCATGAACCGCTCTCAATTTCTCAAGATCTTGCTTCCTTTGAAGATAATCATAGGAAATCTTTTCATGAGTTGTTGAGAGAGTTTCATGACGACTTTCAAGTTCCTGATACTTAACGTGAAGATTTTTTATGTCTTCAATTAAGGATTCAGATCGAGTCATTTGAGCACCTAACAGATCATCGCTTCTGTCTAACAGTTTTTGAATATGTTCCATAGCTTTCTGTTGTTCAGTTGCAATTTTAGCAAGTGTTTTGTAGCTAGGTTTTGAACCACAATCAGAGTCATCGTCACTAGATGTTTTATAGTGAGTAGTGCGTGTGTTTACCTTGGCACCGCGTGCCATGAAGCAGTAGGTAGAAGCGGAGTAGTCCTTGTCATTTGCATCGGTGTCGGTGATGAAGTCATTGTATTCAGTGTTGAAGATGGACTTGGCAACGTATGCTGTAGCCAGACTTGCGACGCCTGAGTCGGATTCCTCCTCAGACTCCACCTCCGCCTCCTCAGAAGCAGACTCCTCCTCTGTATCCATTTCCTTGCCAACAAACGCACGTGCCTTGCCAGATGAGCTCTTCTTGTGTGATGAAGACTTTGAGGAAGACTTGGAAGAAGACTTTGAGTATTTCTTCTTCTTCTTCTTCTTCTTCTTCTTCTTCTTGTCGTTAGAGTCATATTCCTTGCTCTTCTTCTTTTTGTTCTCATTGTTCCACTGTGGACACTCAGAGATGAAGTGGCCAAGTTTCTTGCACTTGTGACATGTTTTCTTCTTGTAGTCATGAGCAGGAGCTTCATCATTCCTTGAACTTGATCGGGAAGACTTTCTGAAGCCTTTCTTCTTGGTGAATTTTTGGAACTTCTTGACAAGCATAGCAAGTTCCCTTCCAATGTCTTCAGGATCATCAGAACTGCTGTCAGATTCTTCTTCAGATGAGGAGACAGCTTTTGCCTTCAAGGCACGAGTTCGCCCATAGTTTGGACCGTAGATATCTCTTTTCTCCGAAAGCTGAAACTCATGTGTGTTGAGCCTCTCAAGTATGTCAGACGGATCGAGTGTCTTGAATCAGGACGTTCTTGATCATCAAGGGCCAGATGTCAACGAACTATCAAGTGATCTCAGCAGCGTCTTGACGATTTCGTGTTTGGTAATCTCAGTGGCGCCGAGGGCTTGAAGCTCATTTGTGATGTCAGTGAGTCGGTCAAATGTGTGCTTGGACATTCTCATTGTCATTTCGCTTGAAGCGGTTGAAGAGGTTGCGAAGAACACTGATTCTCTGATCTCTCTGGGTTGAGATGCCTTCATTGACCTTGGAGAGCCAGTCCCAGACCAGCTTGGGTGTCTTCAAAACACTCACATGGCCATACTGTCCTTTGGTCAGATGACCACAGATGATATTCTTGGAAGTAGAGTCCAGTTGAACGAATTTCTTGACATCAGCACCAGTGACACCTTCTCCAGCCTTGGGAACGCCGTTCTCGACGACATACCATAGTTCAACGTCAATGGCTTCAAGATGCATGCGCATCTTATTCTTCCAGTAGGGATATTCAGTTCCATCGAAGACGGGGCACGCAGCGGAGACTTTAATTATCCCTGCAGTCGACATAGCTAAAACTCCAGGTGGTTAAACCGAATCACACAGAACAAGGGAGCACCTTGCTCTGATACCAATGTGAAAGTGCGTTATATCGACTAGAGGGGGGGTGAATAGGCGATTTTTATGAAAGTCTTCAGAACATGGGAGTTTTGAAGACAAACGATAAAACTAAACCTATTACCATGCAGCGGAAGGTAGACTACACTAGGCAAACCATAGTCAAGTATTCAATGAAGTGAAAGCTCAAAGACTAATAGCAGCTAGGTAGTATGGATCAGGTAGGAAGATATTGTGAAGCCAAACAGAACACGCAGTCACTCAGTGAAGACAAATGATAGAGCAAACTTACAATGACTTCACAAGGAGTAACAGTAAGTGAAGTGAAGTGAAGATGAAACCAGTGACTCGTTGAAGACAATGATTTGTTGGACCAGTTCCAGTTGCTGTGACAACTGTACGTCTGGTTGGAGTGGCTAGGTATTTAAACCTTATGACACACAGTCCCAGACACCCAGTCCTGAACACGCAGCTCAGGACACCCAGTCCTCACCGTATTCTCCTTGAGCTAAGGTCACATAGACCTCGCCCAATCACTCTGGTAAGTCTTCAAGGTAGACTCCCAAACCTTCACAGACTTCGTTCACCGGCAATCCACAATGTCTCTTGGATGCTCAGAACGCGACGCCTAACCGGCTGGAGGATGCACAGTCCTCAAGTGTAATAAGTCTTCAGATCACACAGACAAGAAGACTTAAGTGATGCCCAATTCTCTCTGGCTCTGGTGGTTAGGGCTTTATCCTCGCAAGGAATTCTCTCTCAAAGGCTTCGAGGTGGGTTGCTCTCAAACGACAAAAGCCGTACTTTCAATCTGAGCAGCCAACCGTTTATGGTTGTAGGGGGTGGGCTGTTTATAGCCACTTGGCAACCCGACCTGATTTGTCTGAAATGACCCTGGGTCACTAAGGAACTGACACGTGTTCCAACGGTCAGATTTCAAACTCACACGGCAACTTTACATGGGCTACAAGCAAAGCTGACTTGTCCGACTCTGGACAAGATTCGCTCTCATAGTCTTCACTCGAAGACATAGGTTTTTGGTTTAGGCATCACTTCAGTCATTCTGACTGGTTCTCTTGGACCCCACTTAACAGTACGGTGGTTCCTATGACTCAACACAAAAGAAAAAGAACTACGAAAGATCTAAGTCTTCGAGCTCCATAGGCTTCATATAGTGTCTTCTCTTGTCATAGTCTTCAATGTGAATATCTTCATATACCACCTTTGACTTCAATGTCTTCATACAGTTTTAGGGGTCATCTCTGGTAGTAAAACCGAATCAATGAGGGACTTCTACCTGTGTTATCCTACAATTCTCACAAACACATTAGTCCCTCAACTAGGTTTGTCGTCAATACTCCAAAACCAACTAGGGGTGGCACTAGATGCACTTACACCAAGGCCTCCAGTCTCTGCATCTGAAGCTGAAACTGCTGAAGACATTCCAGCTGCATCAGCCGATGAAGAAGAAGTCCCACAAGCTGCTACTCCCCTGTACCACCAAGAAGCGGTTCTCGAGGAGAACGTGGTTGTGACCGACCCTTCAGCTCGTCAAGTGGAGGTTGAAAATCTTGAGGCTGCCACCACCAACACCACTGAAGCCACTGACGCTGTCATGGCTGAAGCTGATGTGGAGCCCTCACCAACAAAAGCACCAGAAGTCAGCGAAGCCACTGATCCCACTGCTTCTGTTCCCGCGCCTGCTGCCGGTCCTCAGTTCGACTATCATGTTGAGCACAGGCCTCAGGTACAGAAGCCAATCCCAAGATTGCCCAGGTTCCCAGGTCCTGCATCAGCACCTGGATCCTTCAATATCAATGGCTTCAGAGCAGACAACACATTCTTCAATAGCTCCAGGAACCCCTACTCAAGGGAAAGAATATCATCTGATCGGTTCTGGAGCTATCCGCAGTGAAGCTATTACTCCTGCATTCTATACAATCAAGGTCGCATCTTCCCACACAAGTGTCTTGACATTGAAGCAATAGCTGGTCTTCCCTGTCTGGAAGAAGCTCTGGATTGCTTCAAAGAGGTTGGGTTGCTGCCGTTCGTCACTGACCAAGAGCATTGGAATGAAGAGTTGCTGCTCAAATTCTATGCCATACTTCACATCCGCGGGTATAATAGAGATCCAAAGACTTGGGTCCTGGAGTGGATGACAGGAAACGTTCATCATGAAGCCAAAGCCTTTGACATCATTGAGCTCACTGGTCTACCCACTCCCGGCGATCTCTACGAATCTGGCTGTCAACTTCACAGTGAAGCTGTGGAGAGCATCTTTCAGAAGCCTGAACCTAACATGAGTCAGATTCTCAGTATGATGAAGCCATTACCCCAAGATGCTGCATATCCCAAAGAGTTCTTTGTTGAAGACCTAGAGTATCTGCCCAGGACTATTTATCACATCATAAGGCGAACTCTCTGGCCCATCAAAGGGCACTCTCCACATGCCAAGCTGGAAGGTGCAATGAAGACTTTGGTCTTCTATATTCTTCATGGAAAATGCTTCAATGCGCAGGACTTCTTCATTCGCCAACTTGCTGCATCAGGCTCTGATCTGTTTGGCTTGAAGTTCTACACCCCATGGGTAATGCGGCTGATCAAACTTCACTCTGCTATCTCATATCAGCCATCTGCTCGCAATCATCGGATTTTTCTGCCTGATGTGGATATGTCTATTGAAGCCATCTAGCCTGAGCCTGCCAAGGAACCTCTAAGTCTTCAGAATGCAGAGCATCAAAGTTTTTCTCAGAACATTGAAGGAGTTGAAGCAGTCGCTCGTGTGTATCCTTTGGCTGGCACTACACGTGCACCGCATCCTGCTCTCACTGAAGCCACTGACAGTACAACTGCCCCATGACCCAAGAAGCGCACTCGTGTTCTCAATGACCGAGAGCTTCTTGTGGCTCTTCATCAGAAACAGGATAGGCATCATGACTGGCTGAAGCATCAAATGCAAAGCCTCTTGGTGGATGTTAATCGCATTCACAATCTTGCCACCAAGAATGCCTTTGTTGCCCATGAAACCTCTCGACGCACATGGAAAGGGCTGACGCTGATGTGTTCTGAAGATGATCTTCAAGAGGATGGCTTCTCTGAGCGCTTCAAGTTTGACTCCACACCCCCTCGAAGGGCAGTGCTGCGACGAACTCCATCTCTTGAAGACTTTGAGTTCTCTTCCTCTGCTGCAACTGTGAATGCCAGAGTGATCGAGGATGAAGACGATGCTACTTCACCGCCACCTCCCTCAGCACGCTTCGACACTACTCCAAGCTCTTCTGCACCACCGAACACCACCGACGACCCTGCTGCTTCACCTACTCTTCATGGGAACGAGTAGATGCTCTATGTCTTCAAACCTTTTTGGTCCTTACTGACAAAAGGGGGAGAAGCATATGAGTTTGATAGTCTTCAAGCGGGTCCATATGGGCGGGTGCTTCATATTTTTTCTTCGTGTTTACAACTCTCATTTTGATACATTTGGTTCTTTGAGTTGTAACACTTAAACTCGATGGTTGTCTGCTACTTATTTGCCATTTTGTGATGCGATGATAAATTCGGCATGTGCGATGATAAATTCCGCACTTAGCTCATTTTGCAGACGTCCATTTTCCATTATGCATGTCATTATCTTCACATACCTTCACATGCATAGTGGATTGTCATCATAAGTTGAAGAGGATCTCCACAAGCACAACCTGCCATGTGCATTTGCATTCCAAAAGCAAATTACTTATATGCACATCTTCAGGGGGAGCCCTTGCAACTTATGAAGACAATTCCTTATCCTTTACAATTTCACATATTATATTCCCCGTTGAAAACTTCAACTAGTTTGTCATCAATCACCAAAAAGGGGGAGATTGTAAGTGCATCTAGTGCCACCCCTAGTTGGTTTTGGAGTATTGACGACAAACCTAGTTGAGGGACTAATGTGTTTGTGAGAATTGCAGGATAACATAGGTAGAAGTCCCTCATTGATTCAGTTTTTCTACCAGAGATGACCCCTAAAAATGTATGAAGACATTGATGTCAAAGGTGGTATATGAAGATATTCACATTGAAGACTATGACAAGAGAAGACATCGCATGAAGCCCATGGAGCTCGAAGACTTAGATCTTTCGTGGTTCTTTTTCTTCTTTATTGAGTCATAGGAACCACTGTACTGTTAAGTGGGGTCCAAGAGAACTAGTCAGAATGACTGAAGTGATGCTTAACCAAAACCTATGTCTTCGAGTGAAGACTATGAGAGCGAATCTTGTCCAGAGTCGGACAAGTCAGCTTTGCTTGTAGCCCAAGTAAAGTTGCCGTGTGAGTTTGAAATCTGACTGTTGGAACACGTGTCAGTTCCTTAGTAACCCAGGGTCATTTCGGACAAATCAGGTCGGGTTGCCTAGTGGCTATAAATAGCCCACCCCCTACAACCATAAATGGTTGGCTGCTCAGAGTTAGTGTACGGCTTTTGTCGTTTGAGAGCAACCCACCTCGAAGCCTTTGAGAGAGAATTCCTTGCGAGGATAAATCCCTAACCACCCAAAGCCAAAGAGAATTAGGCATCACTTAAGTCTTCTTGTCTATGTGATCTGAAGGCTTATTACACTTGAGGACTGTGAATCCTCCAGCCGGTTAGGCGTCGCGTTCTGAGCATCCAAGAGACATTGTGGATCGCCAGTGAACGAAGTCTGTGAAGGTTTGGGAGTCTACCTTGAAGACTTACCAGAGTGATTGGGCGAGGTCCGTGTGACCTTAGCTCAAGGGGAATACGGTGAGGACTGGGTGTCCTGAGCTGCATGTTCAGGACTGGGTGTCCGGGACTGTGTGTCCTCAGGTTTAAATACCTAGGCGCCCGAACCAGACATACAGTTGTCACAGCAACTGGAACTGGTCCAACAAATCATTGTCTTCAACGTGTCACTGGTTTCATCCGTTCCTTCCCTTTACTTACTGTTGGTCCTTGTGAAGTCATTGTATGATTGCACTATCTTTTATCTTCACTGAGTGACTGCGTGTTCTGTTTGGCTTCGTAATATCTTCCTACCTGATCCTTACTACATTGCTGCTATTAGTCATTGTGCTTTCACTCCATTGAATACTTGACTATGGTTTGCCTAGTGTAGTCTACCTTCCGCTGCATGGTAGTAGGTTTATTTCTATCGTTTGTCTTCATAACTTCCACATTTTGAAGACTTTCATAAAAATCGCCTATTCACCCCCCTCTAGTCGGTATAACGCACTTTCACTATCTTCATCATATTAAACTCCTATTACTTAGTTATTTCCTTTGCTTTTTTACTTTGCCTTTATTTTACTTTGCATCTTTATCATAAAAATACCAAAAATATTATCTTATCGTATCTATCAGATCTCACTCTCGTAAGTGGCCGTGTAGGGATTGACAACCCCTATTCGCGTTGTTTGCGAGGATTTATTTGTTTTGTGCAGGTATGAGGTACTCGCGCGTAGCCTCCTACTGGATTGATACCTTGGTTCTCAAAAACTGAGGGAAATACTTACGCTACTTTGCTGCATCATCCCTTCCTCTTCGGGGAAACCAACGCAGTGCTCAAGAGGTAGCAAGAAGGATTTCTGGCGCCGTTGCCGGTGAGGTCTATGCAAAAAGTCAATATACCAAGTACCCACCCTTATCTCCCGCATTACATTATTTGCCATTTGCCTCTCGTTTTCCTCTCCCCCACTTCACCCTTGCTGTTTTATTCGCCCTCTCTCTCTATCCTCCCTCTCTTTCTCTATTTGATTCTTTTTGCCCGCTTGCTTCTCATTTGCTTGTGTATTAGTTTGCTTGCTTGCCTCTATGGCTCTACCTAAATTTGGTGATCTCCACCTTAAAAGGTTAGAAGAGGTCGAAAGCAATGTCAGGAGTTTTATGGTTTTGCAATTTGAACATAATAGTTTCTTCAGAAACGAGCTTAAGGAACTGAAAAGTTTTATGAGTTTTATGAATAAAGAGCTTGATGATATGTCTAAAGAATTCGATGGTTTAAGATCCTAGATTGCTCGTCTTGAGAAATTGACTGCTGAAATTTCGGATAGGGAAGCTACCTTAGTTAATAGGATGGCCGCTAAACCGGATTGCTATGAAAATAAAGATGAAGATCTAAAAGTTATTGATGTGTCCCCTATTAAATATTTGCTTTGCAATATGAATCTTGATAATGATGGGACTGAATATGATCCACCTTTACCTAGAAGGCGTTCCAAGAATTCGGAATTTTTTGATCTTGATGCTAAAATTGATAAAAGTGAGATTGAAGAAATTAAAACCCTAGATGTTGCTAAACCCACTATTATGGATTTAAAGGAATTTAACTATGAAAATTGCTCTTTGATTGATTATATTTCCTTGTTGCAATCCGTGCTAAATTCTCCTCATGCTTATAGTCAAAATAAAGCGTTCACTAAACATATCGTTGATGCCTTGATGCAATCTTATGAAGAAAAACTTGAATTGGAAGTTTATATCCCTATAAAGCTTTATGATGAGTGGGAACCAACTATTAAAATTAAAATTCAAGATCATGAATGCTATGCTTTATGTGATTTGGGTGCTAGTGTTTCCACGATTCCAAAGACTTTGTGTGATTTGTTAGGTTAATTTCTGTGATTTTGATGATTGCTCTTTAAACTTGCACCTTGCGGATTCCACTATTAAGAAACCTATGGGAAGAATTAATGATGTTCTTATTGTTGAAAATAGGAATTATGTGCCCATATATTATATTGTTCTTGACATAGATTGCAATCCTTCATGCCCTATTATTCTTGGTAGGACCTTTCCTTAGAACGATTGGTGCAATTATTGATATGAAGGAAGGAAATATTAGATTCCAATTTCCATCAAGGAAAGGCATGGAACACTTTCCTAGAAAGAAAATTAAATTACCTTATGAATCTATTATGAGAGCCACTTATGGATTGCCTACCAAAGATGGCAGTACCTAGATCTATCCTTGCTTATTATGCCTAGTTAGGGGCGTTAAACGATAGCGCTTGTTGGGAGGCAACCCAATTTTATTTTTATTCCTTGATTTTTGCTCCTGTTTAGTAATAAATAATTTATATAGCCTCTGTTTTTGTTGTGTTTTTTGTGTTTAATTATTGTTTGTGCCTAGTAGAACCGTTGGGAAGACTTGGGGAAAGTCTTGTTACACTTGCTGTAAAAAAACAGAAACTTTAGCGCTCACGAGAACTGCTGCCATTTTTATTTGGAAAGTGATATTTAGTTAATTATTTTTTAATATGATTAATATATAAATTCCTCACGTCCAGCAATTTATTTTAGAATTTATGGGGTTCCAGATCTTGCGCTAGTTACAGATTACTACAGACTGTTCTGTTTTTGACAGATTCTGTTTTTCATGTGTTGTTTGCTTATTTTGATGAATCAATGGCTAGTAAAATAGTTTATAAACCATAGAGAAGTTGGAATACAGTAGGTATAACACCAATATAAATAAATAATGAGTTCATTACAGTACATTGAAGTGGTCTTTTGTTTTCTTTCGCTAACGGAGCTCACGAGATTTTATACTTTAAGTTTTGTGTTGTGAAGTTTTCAAGTTTTGCGTAAAGATTTGATGGATTATGGAACAAGGAGTGTCAAGAGCCTAAGCTTGGGGATGCCCATGGCACCCCCAAGATATTCTAAGGACACCTAAAAGCCAAAGCTTGGGGATGCCCCGGAAGGCATCCCCTCTTTCGTCTACTTCTATCGGTAACTTTACTTGGAGCTATATTTTTATTCACCACATGATATGTGTTTTGCTTGGAGCGTCTTGTATGATTTGAGTCTTTTGCTTTTTAGTTTACCACATTCATCCTTGCTGTACACACCTTTTGATATAGCCATACATGATTTGGAATTTGTTAGAATACTCTATGTGCTTCACTTATATCATTTGAGTTATATAGTTTTGCTCTAGTACTTCACATATATCTTTTTAGAGCACGGTGGTGGATTTGTTTTATAGAAACTATTGATCTCTCATTCTTAACTTAGATTATTTTGAGAGTCTTAAATAGCATGGTAATTTTCTTAAATAATCCTAACATGCTTGGAATTCAAGAATAGTAAAAGAACTTCCTTATGAGTGTGTTGAATACTATGAGAAGTTTGATGCTTGATAATTGTTTTGAGATATGAAGAGGGTGATATTAAAGTTGTGCTAGTTGAGTAGTTGTGAATTTTAGAAATACTTGTGTTAAAGTTTGTGATTCCCGTAGCATGCACGTATGGTGAACCTTTATGTGATGAAGTCGGAGCATGAATTATTTTTTGATTGTCTTCCTTATGAGTGGCGGTCGGGGACGAGCGATGGTCTTTTCCTACCAATCTATCCCCCTAGGAGCATGCGCGTAATACTTTGCTTTGATAACTTGTAGATTTTTGCAATAAGTAGATGATCTCTTTATGACTAATGTTGAGCCCATGGATCATACACACTCTCACCCTTCCACCAGTGCTAGCCTCTCTAATACCGCAGACCTTTCGTCGGTATCATACACCCACCATATACCTTCCTCAAAACAACCACCATACCTACCTATTATGGAATTTCCATAGCCATTCCGAGATATATTGCCATGCAACTTTCCACTGTTCCGTTTATTATGACACACTTCATCATTGTCATATTGCTTAGCATGATCATGTAGTTGACATCGTATTTGTGGCAAAGCCACCATTCATAATTCTTTCATACGTGTCACTCTTGATTCATTGCATATCCCGGTACACCGCCGGAGGCATTCATATAGAGTCATATCTTGTTCTAAGTATCGAGTTGTAATTCTTGAGTTGTAAGAAAATAAAAGTGTGATGATCATCATTATTAGAGCATTGTCCCAAGTGAGGAAAGGATGATGGAGACTATGATTCCCCCACAAGTCAGGGTGAGACTCCAGACGAAAAAAAGGGGAAGAAAAGAGGCCATAAAAAAGAAAAGGCCAAATAAAAAAATGAGAGAAAAAGAGAGAAGGGACAATGTTACTATCCTTTTACCACACTTGTACTTCAAAGTAGCACCATGATATTCATGATAGAGAGTCTCCTATGTTATCACTTTCATATACTAGTGGGAATTTTTCATTATAGAACTTGGCTTGTATATTCCAATGATGGGCTTCCTTAAAATGCCCTAGGTCTTCATGAGCAAGCAAGTTGGATGCACACCCACTTAGTTTCTTTTGTTGAGCTTTCATATACTTATAGCTCTAGTGCATCCGTTGCATGGCAATCCCTACTCACTCACATTGATATCTATTGATGGGCATCTCCATAGCCCATTGGTACGCCTAGTTGATGTGAGACTATCTTCTCCCTTTTTGTCTTCTCCACAACCACCATTCTATTCCACCTATAGTGCTATGTCCATGGCTCACGCTCATGTATTGCGTGAAGATTGAAAAAGTTTGAGAACACCAAAAGTATGAAAGAATTGCTTGGCTTGTCATCGGGGTTGTGCATGATTTAAATATTTTGTGTGGTGAAGATGGAGCATAGCCAGACTACATGATTTTGTAGGGATAACTTTCTTTAGCCATGTTATTTTGAAAAGACATGATTGCTTTGTTAGTATTCTTGAAGTATTATTGTTTTTTTGTCAATATTAAACATTTATCTTGAATCTTTCGGATCTGAACATTCATACCACAATTAAGAAGAGTTACATTAAAATTATGCCAAGTAGCACTCTGCATCAAAAATTCTATTTTTATCATTTACCTACTCGAGGACGAGCAGGAATTAAGCTTGGGGATGCTTGATACGTCTCCAATGTATCTATAATTTTTGATTGCTCCATGCTATATTATCTACTGTTTTGGACATTATTGGGCTTTATTATCCACTTTTATATTATTTTTGGGACTAACCTATTAACCGGAGGCACAACCCAGAATTGCTGTTTTTTGCCTGGTTTAGGGTTTCGAAGAAAAGGAATACCAAACGGAGTCCAAACGGAATGAAACCTTCGGGAACGTGATTTTCTCAACGAACAAGACCCAGGAGACTTGGACCCTACGTCAAGACACAAAAGAGGAGGCCACGAGGTAGGGGGGGCACGCCTACCCCCCCGGTGCACCCTCCACCCTCGTGGGCCCCCTGTTGCTCCACCGACGTACTCCTTCATCCTATATATACCTACGTACCCCCAAACGATCAGATACGGAGCCAAAACCCTAATTCCACCGCCGTAACTTTCTGTATCCACGAGATCCCATCTTGGGGCCTGTTCCGGAGCTCCGCCGGAGGGGGCATCAATCACGGAGGGCTTCTACATTAACACCATAGCCCCTTCGATGAAGTGTGAGTAGTTTACCTCAGACCTACGGGTCCATAGTTAGTAGCTAGATGGCTGCTTCTCTCTTTTTGGATCTCAATACAATGTTCTCCCCCTCTCTTGTGGAGATCTATTCAATGTAATCTTCTTTTTGCGGTGTGTTTGTTGAGACTGATGAATTGTGGGTTTATGATCAAGTCTATATATGAACAATATTTGAATCTTCTCTGAGTTCTTTTATGTATGATTAGTTATCTTTGCAAGTCTCTTCGAATTATCAGTTTGGTTTGGCCTACTAGATTGATCTTTCTTGCAATGGGAGAAGTGCTTAGCTTTGGGTTCAATCTTGCAGTGTCCTTTCCCAGTGACAGTAGGGGCAGCAAGGCACGTATTGTATTGTTGCCATCGAGGATAACAAGATGGGGTTTTCATCATATTGCATGAGTTTATCCCTCTACATCATGTCATCTTGCTTAAGGCGTTACTCTATTTTTAACTTAATACTCTAGATGCATGCTGGATAGCGGTCGATGAGTGGAGTAATAGTAGTAGATGCAGGCAGGAGTCGGTCTACTTGTCTCGAACGTGATGCCTATATACATGATCATACCTAGATATTCTCATAACTATGCTCAATTCTGTCAATTGCTCAACAGTAATTTGTTCACCCACCGTAGAATACTTATGCTCTCAAGAGAAGCCACTAGTGAAACCTATGGCCCCAGGTTCTATCTTCATCATATTAATCTCCTATTACTTAGTTATTTCCTCTACTTTTTACTTTGCCTTTATTTTACTTTGCATCTTTATCATAAAAATACCAAAAATATTATCTTATCATATTTATCAGATCTCATTCTCGTAAGTGGCCGTGTAGTGATTGACAACCCCTATTCACGTTGGTTGCGAGGATTTATTTGTTTTGTGAAGGTACGAGGGACTCGCGCGTAGCCTCCTACTGGATTGATACCTTGGTTCTCAAAAACTGAGGGAAATACTTACGCTACTTTGCTGCATCATCCCTTCCTCTTCGGGGAAAACCAATGCAATGCTCAAGAGGTAGCAGAAGACACCTAGCGCATCGGTCCCGGGGCGCTACATGATGATGGTGATGTTGATGAAGACGATCACCGCATCGATGATTCCCCTCCCGATGGCACTCCGACGCCACCGAGAGAGAGGAGGAGAGGTTCTCCCCCTTGTGCTTCCTCCTCCATGGCCTCCCCCTGGATGGGGAGAGGTTCTCCCTCTAGATCTTGGCCTTCATGGCGATGATGGCCCCTCCGGGATCCTCCTCCATGGCCTCCGGTGATGATGGCCCCCTCTGGTAGGGTGACAGAGAGGGCCTAGTTTGATTTCTCGTGGCTACAAAGGCTTGCGGCGGCGGAACTTCCGATCTAGGTTTCTTTCTGGAAGTTTGGGTATAAATAGGAGGTGTTGGAGTCGGGAACAAGTCAGGGGGTCCCCGAGGCGGCCACGAGATAGGGGGCGCACCCAGGGGGGTAGGGCGCACAACCCACACTCGTGGTGGTCTCGGGACTCCTCTGGTCCATCTCCATTTCTCCATGGGCTTCTTCTGGTCCAAAAACAATCTCCGTGAATTTTCAGGTCAATTGGACTCCATTTGATTTTCCTTTTCTGCCATACTCAAAAACAAGGAAAAAACATAAACTGGCACTAGGCTCTAGGTTAATAGGTTAGTCCCAAAAATCATATGAAACAGCATATAAAGGCCCATTAAACATCTAAGATAGATAATATAATAGCATGAATACTTCATAAATTATAGATATGTTGGAGACGTATCAGGGACAACCCACCAGGGCGCGCCAGGAGGCCCAGGCGCGCCCTGGTGGGTTGTGCCCACCTCGGGTGCCCCCCGGGCTGCCTCTTTGCTCTATAAATACCCCCAAAATCCCAGAACCCTAGGGGGTCGACAAAATATTCATCCAGCCGCCACAGAGTCCAGAATCACGAGATCCAATCTAGACACCATCATGGAGGGGTTCACCACTTCCATTGGTGCCTCTCCGATGATGCGTGAGTAGTTCTTCGTAGACCTTCGGGTCCGTCGTTAGTAGCTAGATGGCTTCATCTCTCTCTCTCTCTTGATTCTCAATACAATGGTCTCTTGGAGATCCATATGATGTAACTCTTTTGCGGTGTGTTTGTTGGGATCGATGAATTTTGAGTTTATGATCAGATCTATCTTTTTATATCCATGAAAGTATTTGATTTTATTTGATCTCTTTTATGCATGATATCTTATAGCCTCGTATTTCTTCGCCGATATTTGGGTTTTGTCTGGCCAACTTGATCTATTTATCTTGCAATGGGAAGAGGTGCACGGTAGTGGGTTCGATCTTACGGTGCTTGATCCCATTGACAGAAAGGGAACTGACAGTATGTATCGTTGCTACTAAGGATAAAAAGATGGGATCTATATCTACCTCCATAGATAAATGGATCTTGTCTACATCATGTCATCATTCTTATTGCATTACTCCGTTTTTTCCATGAACTTAATACACTAGATGCATGTTGGATAGCGGTCGATGTGTGGAGTAATAGTAGTAGATGCAGGAAGGAGTCGGTCTACTAATCTTGGACGTGATGCCTATGTAATGATCATTGACTGGATATCGTCATAATTATTTGAGGTTCTATCAATTTCCCAATAGTAATTTGTTTACCCACAATTTTCTATATTTCTCGAGAGAAGCCACTAGTGAAACCTACGGCCCCCGGATCTTCTTTCTCATATATTTGCTTGCGATCTATTTTTATCTTGCTTTTATTTCCAGATCTATTAAACAAAAAATACAAAAATACTTTGTTGCACTTTATTTTATTTGCGACCTATTATTTCAATCTATCACAACTTTCTCCCGTCCACGCACCGTTTGAGGCGTCGTTACCCGAAAGGGATTGACAACCCCTTTAACACGTCGGGTTGCGAGTGGTTGTTATTTCTGTGCAGGGGCTGTTTACGTTGTGTTGCTTGGTTCTCCTACTGGTTCGATAACCTTGGTTTCATATCTGAGGGAAATACCTACCGCCATTGTGCTGCATCATCTCCTACTGGTTTGTGATCTTGCCAGCATATTCCATGTGCTGACCTACACGGCTGCAAAGTATCATGTTGCAGAATTTCAGACGAAGAGTAAGGTGCGATAGGTCGTTGTCATGCACTCAGTTTTGCCGTGGAGTTGGATGGACTCATTTATCTTCGAAGCTTCTGCGGTATTTTATTTAGATGGCCTTCAACCATATTATTGTAATAAGTACTCTTTATGAGACACTCGATGTAATAAGTGTATGATTGAACTCTGTTATAAATCCTCAAGTACTGTGTGTGTCAGCAATACTGATCCAGGGATGACACTTAAGCACAGAGACTTCGCTCCATTGGGATCGGGTCGCTACATTATTTATTTATGATCTATTATTTCAATCTACTACAAATTTCTGGCATCGTTACCTGAAAGGGATTGACAACCCCTTTAACACGTCGGGTTGCAAGGTGTTGTTATTTGTGTGCAGGTGCTATTTACGTTGTGTTGCTTGGTTCTCCTACTGGTTCAATAACCTTGGTTTCATCATCGAGGGAAATACCTACCTCCGTTGCGTTACATCACCCCTTCCTCTTTGGGAAACACCGGCGTAGTCCTAGCAGACATGAGTTTTCTGGTGCTATAGTCAGGGATCAATCAACTAATGAGTTAGTTGCGGGATGATGCATTACAGAACGAGTAAAGAGACTTGCTGGTAATGAGATTGAGCTAGGTATGATGATACCGACGATTGAATCTCGGGCAAGTAACATACCGATGATAAAGGGAATGACGTATGTTGTTATGCGGTTTGACCCATAAAGATCTTCGTAGAATATGTAGGAACCAATATGAGCATCCAGGTTTGGCTATTGGTTATTGAACGGAGATGTGTCTCGGTCATGTCTACATAGTTCTCGAACCCGTAGGGTCCACATGCTTAACGTTCAATGATGACTTGCATTATGAGTTATGTGTTTTGGTGACCGAAGTTTGTTCGGAGTCCTGGATGAGATCATGGACATGACGAGGAGTGTCGAAATGGTTGAGAGGTAAATATTGATATATTGGAAGGTTATATACGGAAACCGGAATGGTTCCGATAAGGTTCGGGGATTTTTCGGAGTACCGGGAGGCTACCAGACCCCCCCCAGGAAAGTTAATGGGCCTATTGGGCCATAGTGGAGAGAGGGAGGCTGCCACAAGAGGTGGTGCGCGCACCCCCAAGCCCAATCGGAATTGGACAAGGGGTGTGGGGCACAACCCCTCCTTTCCTTCTCCCTCTCCCCCCTTTCCCCTCTCCGTTGGAAGGAAGGGGGGTGAATCCTACTTGGACTGGGAGTCCAAGTAGGACTCCCCCCTTGGCGCGCCACCTTTGGGCCGGCCACCACCACCTCCCCTCCTTTATATATGGGGGCGGAGGCACGCCAAATGCACAGCAGTTGTTTCTTAGCCGTGTGCGGTGCCCCCCTCCACAATTTACTCCTCCGGTCATATTGTCGTAGTGCTTAGGTGAAGCCCTGCGCGGATCACA
The DNA here is from genome assembly GCF_003073215.2 of Triticum urartu. Classification (NCBI taxonomy): domain Eukaryota; kingdom Viridiplantae; phylum Streptophyta; class Magnoliopsida; order Poales; family Poaceae; genus Triticum; species Triticum urartu. The sequence goes on from NC_053025.1 coordinate 429,301,229, forward strand.
TCACCATCACCATCACCACGCCATCGTGTTGACAGAACTCTTCCTCGACCCTCTACTGGATCAAGAGTTCGAGGGACATCATCGAGCTGAACGTGTGTTGGACACGAAGGTGCCGTACATTCGGTACTTGGATCGGTTGGATCGTGAAGACGTTCGACTACATCAACCGCGTTAACATAACGCTTCTGCTTTCGGTCTACGAGGGTACATGGACACACTCTCCCCTATGCATCTCCTAGATAGATCTTGCATGATCGTAGGAATTTTTTGAAATTGCATGCTACGTTCCTCAACAATGGCATCTGAGCCAGGTCTATGCCTAGATGATATGCACGAGTAGAACACAAAGAGTTGTGGGCGATAATAGTCATACTGCCTACCACCAATGTCTTACTTTGATTCGGCGGTATTGTTGGATGAAGTGGCCCAACCAACATTACATGACCGCATTCATGAGACTGGTTCTACCGATGTGCTTTGCACACAGGTGGCTAGCGGGTGTCTGTTTCTCCAACTTTAGTTGAATCAAGTTTGACTATGGTCGGTCCTTGTTGAAGTTTAAAATAGCACACTTGACAAAAAATCATTGTGGTTTTGATGCGTAGGTAAGAACGGTTCTTGCTAGAAGCCCGTAGCAGCCACGTAAAACTTGCAACAACAAAGTAGAGGACGTCTAACTTCTTTTGTAGGGCATGTTGTGATGTGATATGGTCAAGGCGTGATGAGATATAAATTTTTGTATGAGATGATCATGTTTTGTAGAAGTTATCGGCAACTGGCAGGAGCCTTATAGTTGTCACTTTATTGTATGAAATGCAATCGCCATGTAATTGCTTTACTTTATCATTAAGCGGTAACAATAGTCGTAGAAGCAATAGTTGGCGAGACGACAACAGCGCTACGATGGAGATCAAGGTGTCAAGCCGGTGACGATGGAGATCATGACGGTGCTTTGGAGATGGAGATCAAAGGCACAAGATGATGATGGCCATATCATGTCACATATTTTGATTGCATGTGATGTTTATCTTTTATGCATCTTATTTTTCTTAGTACGGCGGTAGCATTATAAGATGACCCCTCACTAAATTTCAAGGTATAAGTGTTCTCCCTGAGTATGCACCATTGCTACAGTTCGTCGTGCCGAGACACCACGTGATGATCGGGTGTGATAAGCTCTACGTTCACATACAATAGGTGCAAGCCAGTTTTGCACGTGCAGAATACTCGGGTTAAACTTGACGAGCCAAGCATATGCATATATGGCCTCGAAACACTGAGACCGAAAGGTCGAACGTGAATCATATAGTAGATATGATCAACATAGTGATGTTCACCATTGAAAACTACTCCATCTCACGTGATGATCGGACATGGTTTAGTTGATATGGATCATGTGATCATTTAGATGACTAGAGGGATGTCTATCTAAGTGGGAGTTCTTAAGTAATATGATTAAATGAACTTTAATTTATCATGAACTTAGTACCTGATAGTTTTTTGCATATCTATGTTGTTGTAGATCAATGGCCCGTGCTACCATTCCCTTGAATTTTAATGCGTTCCTAGGAAAGCTAAGTTGAAAGATGATGGTAGCAACTACACGGATTGGGTCCGTAACTTGAGGATTATCCTCATTGCTGCACAGAAGAATTACGTCCTGTAAGCACCGCTAGGTGCAAGACCCGCTGCAGGAGCAACTCCAGACGTTATGAATGTCTGGCAGAGCAAAGCTGATGACTACTTGATAGTTCAGTGTGCCATGCTTTACGGCTTAGAATCGGGACTTCAAAGATGTTTTGAACGTCATGGAGCATATGAGATGTTCCAGGATTTGAAGTTAATATTTCAAGCAAATGCCCGAGTTGAGAGATATGAAGTCTCCAACAAGTTCTACAGCTGCAAAATGGAGGAGAATAGTTCTGTCAGTGAACACATACTCAGAATGTCTAGGTACCATAACCACTTAACTCAGCTGGGAGTTAATCTTCCTGATGATAGTGTCATCGACAGAGTTCTTCAATCATTGCCACCAAGCTATAAAGGCTTCGTGATGAACTATAATATGCAAGGGATGGAAAAGACAATTCCCGAGCTCTTCGCGATGCTAAAGGCTGCGGAGGTAGAAATCAAGAAGGAGCATCAAGTGTTGATGGTTAACAAGACCACTAGTTTCAAGAAAAAGGGCAAAGGGAAGAAGGGGAACTTCAAGAAGAACAGCAAGCAAGTTGCTGCTCAAGGGAAGAAGCCCAAGTCTGGACGTAAGCCTAAAACTGAATGCTTCAACTGCAAAGGGACTGGTCACTGGAAGCGGAACTGCCCCAAGTATTTGGCGGATAAGAAGGATGTCAAAGTGAAAGGTATATTTGATATACATGTTATTGATGTGTACCTTACTAATGCTCGTAGTAGCGCCTGGGTATTTGATACTGGTTCTGTTGCTCATATTTGCAACTCGAAACAGGGGCTACGGATTAAACAAAGATTGGCTAAGGACGAGGTGACGATGCGCGTGGGAAATGGTTCCAAAGTCGGTGTGATCGCCATCGGCACGCTACCTCTACATCTACCATCAGGATTAGTTTTAGACCTAAATAATTGTTATTTGGTGCCAGTGTTGAGCATGAACATTATATATGGATCTTGTTTGATGCGAGACGGTTATTCATTTAAATCAGAGAATAATTGTTGTTCTATTTATATGAGTAATATATTTTATGGTCATGCACTCTTGATGAGTGGTCTATTTTTGTTGAATCTCGATTGTAGTGAGACACATATTCATAATATTGAAGCCAAAAGATGCAAAGTTAATAATGATAGTGCAACTTATTTGTGGCACTGCTGTTTAGGTCATATTGGTGTAAAGCGCATGAAGAAACTCCATGCTGATGGGCTGTTGGAATCACTTGATTATGAATCATTTGATGCTTGCGAACCATGCCTCATGGGCAAGATGACTAAGACTCCGTTATCCGGAACAATGGAGCGAGCAACTGACTTGTTGGAAATAATACATACTAATGTATGCGGTTTGATGAGTGTTGAGGCTCGTGGCGGGTATTATTATTTTCTAACCTTCACAGATGATTTGAGCAGATATGGGTATATGTACTTAATGAAACATAAGTTTGAAACATTTGAAAAGTTCAAAGAATTTCAGAGTGAAGTAGAAAATCATCATAACAAGAAAATAAATTTTCTACAATCTGATCATGGAGGTGAATATTTGAGTTATGTGTTTGGTCTTCATTTGAAACAATGTGGAATAGTTTCGCAACTCACGCCACCTGGAACACCACAGTGAAATGGTGTGTCCGAACATTGTAACCGTACTTTATTAGATATGGTGCAATCTATGATGTCTCTTACCGATTTACCGCTATCGTTTTGGGGTTATGCTTTAGAGATGGCTGCATTCATGTTAAATAGGGCACTATCTAAATCCGTTGAGACTACACCATATGAACTGTGGTTTGGAAAGAAACCTAAGTTGTTATTTCTTAAAGTTTGGTGATGCGATGCTTATGTGAAAAAGCTTGAAGCTGATAAGCTCGAACCCAAATCGGAGAAATGTGTCTTCATAGGATACCCAAAGGAGACTGTTGGGTACACCTTCTATCACATATCCGAAGGTAAGATATTCATTGCCAAGAATGGATCCTTTCTAGAGAAGGAGTTTCTCTCGAAAGAAGTGAGTGGGAGAAAAGTAGAACTTGATGAGGTAATTGTACCTTCTCCGGAATTGGAAAGTAGTTCATCATAGAAATCAGTTCCAGTGATTCCTACACCAATTAGTGAGAAAGCTAATGATGATGATCATTAAACTTTAGATCAAGTTACTACCGAACCTCGTAGGTCAACCAAAGTACAATCCGCACCAAAGTGGTACGGTAATCCTATCCTGGAAGTCATGTTACTAGACCATGACGAACCTACGATCTATGAGGAAGTGATGATGAGCCCAGATTCCGCGAAATGGCTTGAGGCCATGAAATCTGAGATAGGATCCATGTATGAGAACAAAGTGTGTACTTTGGTTGACTGGCCCGATGGTCGGCAAGCCATAGAGAATAAATGGATCATCAAGAAGAAGACTCACACTGACGGTAATGTTACTGTCTAGCTACAAAGCTTGACTTGTTGCGAAAGGTTTTTGACAAGTTCAAGGAGTTGACTAAGATGAGACCTTCTCACCCGTAGCGATGCTTAAGTCTGTCTGAATCATGTTAGCAATTGCTGCATTTTATGATTATGAAATTTGGCAAATGGATGTCAAAACTGCATTCCTTAATGGATATCTTAAAGAAGAGTTGTATATGATGCAACCAGAAGGTTTTGTCGATCCTAAAGGTGCTAACAAAGTGTCCAAGCTCCAGAGATCCATTTATGGACTGGTGCAAGCCTCTCGGAGTTGGAATATACGCTTTGATAGTGTGATCAAAGCATATGGTTTTATACAGATTTTTGGAGAAGCCTGTATTTACAAGAAAGTGAGTGGGAGCTCAGTAGCATTTCTAATATTATATGTGGATGGCATATTGTTGATTGGAAATAATACAGAATTCTGGATAACATAAAAGGATACTTAATTGGACTTTCACAAAGCACATACCTTGATAAAGTTTTGAAGAAGTTCAAAATGGATCAGTCAAAGAAAGGGTTCTTGCCTGTGTTACAAGGTGTGAAGTTGAGTCAGACTCAATGACCGACCACTTCAGAAGATAGAGAGAAAATGAAAGTCATTCCCTATGCCTCAGCCATAGGTTCTATCATGTATGCAATGCTGTGTACCAGACCTGATGTGCGCCTTGCTATAAGTTTAGTAGGGAGGTACCAAAGTAATCCAGAAGTGGATCACTAGACAACGGTCAAGAACATCCTGAAATACCTGAAAAGGACTAAGGATATGTTTCTCGTTTATGGAGGTGACAAAGAGCTTGTCATAAATGGTTATATCAATGCAAGCTTTGACACTGATTCGGACAACTCTAAGTCACAAACCGGATACGTATTTATATTGAATGGTGGAGCTATCAGTTGGTGCAGTTCCAAGCAGAGCATCGTGGTGGGATCTACGTGTGAAGCGGAGTACATAGCTGCTTCGGAAGCAGCAAATGAAGGAGTCTAGATGAAGGAGTTCTTATCCGATCTAGGTGTAATACATAGTGCATCGGGGCCAATGAAAATCTTTTGTCACAATACTGGAGCAATTGCCTTGGCGAAGGAATACATATTTCACAAGAGAACCAAACACATCAAGAGACGCTTCAACTCCTGGTTGTGTGTGTAGTCCCCATGATATGATCTATTACTTCTCTGAAAAATATTTTCCTACTCATAAGAAACAAGCTGCCTTACAGGAAATATTTAACTTTGTGAAAATTGAAGAAAAGAGTCTCCCACAAGCTTGGGGGAGGCTTCTCCAATTGCTTAATGCTTTGCCTAATCTCCTACTTAAGAAAAATGAAATACTTGATATCTTCTATAATGGACTAACCGATGTTTCTAGGGATTTCCTAGATAGTTGTGCTGGTTGTGTTTTCAGGGAACGAACTGTTGAACAAGCTGAGGAATTGTTGAATAATATATTAAAAATTATGATGATTGGACTCTTCCTGAACCACCGCATAAACCCACTCCAAAGAAGAGGGGCATCTTATATCTCAGTCCTGAAGATATGCAAGAGGCAAAGAAATCTATGAAGGAAAAAGGTATTATAGCAGAGGATGTTAAAAATTTACCTCTGATACGTCTCCAATGTATCTATAATTTTTTACTGTCCCATGCTGTTATATTATCATTCTTGGATGTTTTACAATCATTTTATAATCATTTTATATCATTTTTTGGTACTAACCTATTAACATAGTGCCAAGTGCCAGTTGCTATTTTTGCTTGTTTTTTTACATCACATGAAATCAATATCAAACGGAGTCCAAAATGCAGCGAAACTTTTTGTGGAATTTTTATGGACCAGAAGACACCCAATGGGCTAGAGAAGCATCTGGGGGTGCCCCGAGGGGGCACAACCCACCAGGGCGCGCCTGGGTCCCCAGGCGCACCCAGGTGGGTTGTGCCCACCTCGGTGGCCTCCTGCACCGCCTCTTCGCTCTATAAATACCCCAATATTCTAGAAACCATTGGGGAGTCAACAAAAATCAATTCTAGCTGCCGCAAGTTCCAGAAACCACAAATCCAATCTAGACACCGTCACGGAGGGGTTCATCATCCTCATTGGTGCCTCTCCGATGATGTGTCAGTGTTCTTTTGTAGACCTTCAGGTCCGTAGTTAGTAGCTAGATGGCTTCCTCTCTCTCTCTCTCTCTTGATTCTCAATACAATGGTCTCTTGGAGATCTATTTGATGTAACTCTTTTTACGGTGTGTTTGTTGGGATTCGATGAACTTTGAGTTTATGATCAAATCTATGTTTTTATCCACGAAAGTTACTTGAGTCTTTTGGTCTCTTATATGCATGATTACTTATAGCCTCTTATTTCTTCTTTGAATCTTTGGTTTAGTTAGGACAACTAGATCATTTTTTCTTGCCATGGGAAGAGGTGCTTTGTGATGGGTTCGATCTTATGGTGCTTGATCCCAGTGACAGAAGGGGAACCGACACGTATGTATCGTTGCTATTAAGGATAACAAGACGGGTCTATTTCTACACAAATAGATCTTGTATACATCATGTCATCATTCTTATTGCATTACTCCATTTCTCCATGAACTTAATACACTAGATGCATGCTGGATAGCGGTTGATGTGTGGAGTAATAGTAGTAGATGCAGACAGGAGTAGGTCTACTAATGTTGGACATGATGCCTATATAATGATCATTGCCTGGATATCGTCATGATTATTTTAAGTTCTATCAATTGCCCAACAGTAATTTGTTTACCCATCGTTGCTATTTTTCTCGAGAGAAGCCACTAGTGAAACCTACGGCCCTCAGGTCTCTTCTTTATGATATTGCCTTCGTGATATATTTTTATTTTCTTTTATTTTCAGATCTATTAATCCAAAAACACAAAATACCTTTCTGCGATTTTTTTTATTTTTTTTATCTCGCGTTCCTGTGAGATCTATTTATCCAATCTACTACAATTTTACCTATCTTTTTACCCATGAGGGATTGACAACCCCTCTCTTACGTTGGGTTGCAAGTATTTGTTCTTTGTGTGCATGAGATGTTTACGGTGTGTTGCGTGGTTCTACTACTAGTTCGATAACATTGGTCTCATCACTGAGGGAAATACCTACCGTAGTTGTGCTGCATCATCCCTTCCTCTTTGGGGAAATACCAACGTAGTTCATGAAGGAAATATGCCCTAGAGGCAATAATAAAGTTGTTATTTATATTTCCTTATATCATGATAAATGTTTATTATTCATGCTAGAATTGTATTAACCGGAAACTTAGTACATGTGTGAATACATAGACAAAACAACGTGTCCCTAGTATGCCTCTACTTGACTAGCTCGTTAATCAAAGATGGTTAAGTTTCCTAACCATAGACATGTGTTGTCATTTGATGAACGGGATCACATCATTAGAGAATGATGTGATGGACAAGACCCATCCGTTAGCTTAGCATAATGATCGTTTAGTTTTATTGCTATTGCTTTCTTCATGACTTATACATATTCCTCTGACTATGAGATTATGCAACTCCCGAATACCAGAGGAACACCCTGTGTGCTATCAAACGTTACAACATAACTGGGTGATTATAAAGATGCTCTACAGGTGTCCCGGAAGGTGTTTGTTGAGTTGGCATAGATCGAGATTAGGATTTGTCACTTCGAGTATCGAAGAGGTATCTCTGGGCCCTCTCGGGAATGCACATCACTATAAGCCTTGCAAGCAATGTGACTAATGAGTTGGTTGCGGGATGATGCATTATGGAACGAGTAAAGAGACTTGCCGGTAACGAGATTGAACTAGGTATGATGATACTGACGATCGAATCTCGGGCAAGAAACATATTGATGACAAAGGGAATGACGTATGTTGTTATGTGGTTTGACCGATAAAGATCTTCGTAGAATATGTAGGAACCAATATGAGCATCCATGTTCCGCTATTGGTTATTGACCGGAGATGTGTCTCGGTCATGTCTACATAGTTCTCGAACCTGTAGGGTCCGCACGCTTAACGTTCGATGACGATTTGTATTATGAGTTATGTGTTTTGGTGACCAAAGTTTGTTCGGAGTCCCGGATGAGATCACGCATGAAGACACTCAACCAAACAATGATAAAGAACCAGATAATGATGTTGAGATAGAAATAGCTATTGATCTTGATAACCCACAACCTAAAAATAAAAGATATGATAAAAGAGACATTGTGGTAAGAAAACATGGAAGAGAAAGAGAACCATGGGTTCAAAAACCCATGCCCTTTCCACCTAAATCAACTAAAAAGAAAGATCATGAAGAATTTGAATGCTTTGCTGAAATGCTTAGGCCAGTCTTTTTGCGCACTCGTTTGACTGATATCTTAAAGATGGCCCCTTATGCAAAATACATGAAAGACATCACCTCTAATAAAAGATAGATACCTGAAGCTGAAATCTCCACCATGCTTGCTAACTATTATTTTCAGGATGGAGTACCTAAACAACTTGGAGATCCGGGAATACCAACTATACCTTGCTCCATCAAAAGAAATTATTTTAAAACTTCTTTGTGTCATTTAGGAGTTGGTGTTAGTGTTATGCCTTTCTCCTTATACAAAAGACTTGATTTGAATGACCTCACACCTACTGAAATATCTTTGGAAATGGTTGACCAATCAACTGCCATACCTATTGGTATTTGTGAGGATGTTCCCGTTGTTGTTGTTGCCAATGTTACCATCTTAACTGACTTTGTTATACTTGAGATGCCCGAGGAGAACAACATGTTGATTATCCTTGGTAGACCCTTCTTGAATACTGCAGGGGTTGTTATTGATTGCAATAAAAGCAATGTCACTTTTCATATCAATGGTAATGAGCATACAATGCACTTTCCAAAGAAATAATTCCAAGTGAATTGTATTACTGTTATTGAAAAATCTCCGACAATCACTATTGGAAGTTTTCAACTACCTCTACCTACTGCCAAAAAGAAGTATGAAATGCTTATTGTTGGGGACATGCATATCCCCGTTGAGGTAACTTAGTGTTTTACGAAAGTTCTTCGATTTCGTGCTAATTGAAAGTGGTTGTTAATAAGACTTGATCAACCTTATTAATGGATCATTTTTTAGAAGTGTGAAGTTGATGAATTTAGCACAACCTTCTGCTCCCAACTATTATTTTCTGTTTTTCCTAGTTAAATAAAATAAAATGCCATGCTTTGTCTGTTTTCTGAATTTCCCGTGCAATAAAAAATGACCCAAAAAATAAAAGTTCTCAGAATGCCCTGAAAATTTAATACGATTTTTTTCTGAATATTTCTGAGTTTTAGGTACAAATAACATCAAAGGGGGTGCACCAAGTGGGCACAACCCACCTGGGCGCGCCTGGGGCTCCAGCAGCCCCAGGCGCGCCCTGGTGGGTTGTGGTCCCCACGTGGGCCCCCTCACTTATCTCTTTATCCCATGTCATCACCTACCTCTAGAAAAAAAATCACCATTACTCTCTCTCTCCCGTGTTCTTACCCTCAAACCCGTGGATTTTGATCTCTTTGCTCGAAGCTCCATTTCCAAAACTGTTTTGGGGGATTGCTACTTGGTATATGACTCCTCCTTAGTGGTTTATATTTTGAATAATTAGCTACTCTTGGTGTTGCTGTACATGAGCTTGCGTGTTGAATTCTTAGAGTTCTAAGTAGTTTAAATGCTTGATATGGCCTCTATGCATCCCTATGAGTAGTTGCTATCAATCTTGTGAAGTTTCATTGACAAAAATTTTGTGACCCAATTTTTTTTTCAAAAAATTGTACGCAAATATGATGAACCTATTTGGAAGGAGTTCTTCGAGGCGAAGGTCCTCGGAGGCATCTTCTAGTAGTGGCCCACCCCGTCAATCTTATGTTGAACCAACTTCAAGTTCAATACGGGATGCCGCCACCAAATCTTGCTTATGGCCGTGCGATGATTTCATGATAATGGCAGGTATTAGAGAAGAATTTGAGCAATATGTTCACAGTGCCGAGCTCGGTCCCTACATTGAAGATAAGCACAACCAACATCTCAATCTCACAGAATCGTTTACTAAAGCATTTAAACTTCATCCTCGTGAGTCTAGAGTTTCATTTAAACTTTATGACCGTTCGGTTACCATGCCTCTTGATGCGTTTAGTGGTGTGTGTAAAATTCCATTTTGGGGTTCATTGGATGAACCACCTGTTGGGGAACGCAGTATTTCAAAACTTTTCCTACGAACACGCAAGATCTATCTAGGAGATGCATAGCAACGAGAGGGGAGAGTGTTTCTACGTACCCTCGTAGACCAAAAGCGGAAGCTTTAAGTAATGCAGTTGATGTAGTCGAACGTCTTCGCGATCCAACCGATCAAGTATTGAACGCACGGCACCTCCACGATCTGCACACGTTCAGCTCGGTGACGTCCCTCGTACTCTTGATCCAGTTGAGGCCAAGGGTGAGTTGCGTCAGACGGCGTGTTGACGGTGATGATGAAGTTACCGACGCAGGGCTTCGCCTAAGCACTACGGCAATATGAATGAGGTGGAAAACTGTGGAGAGGGGCACCGCACACGGCTAAAGATTAACTTGTGTGTCTATGGGGTGCCCCCTCCCCCGTATATAAAGGAGAGAGGAGGGGAGGGCCGGCCAGCCCCTGGGGCGCGCCCAAGAGGGGAATCCTACTCCTAGTAGGAATAGGTTCCCCCCTTTCCTAGTCCAACTAGGAGAAGAAGGAAGGAGAGGGAGAGGGAGAGGGAAAGAGGGGCCGCGCCCCCTCCCCTTGTCCTATTCGGACTCCCCTTGGGTGGGGGGGCTCCACCTCCTGGCTGCGGCCCTCTCTCTCCCCTAAGGCCCACTAAGGCCCATAACTTCCCGGGGGGTTCAGGTAACCCTCTGACACTCCGGTTTTATCTGAAACTATCCGGAACAGTTCTGGTGTACGAATAACATGGTCCAATATATCAATCTTTATGTCTCGGCCATTTCAAGACTCCTCCTCATGTCCGTGATCACAACCGGGACTCCGAAGAACCTTCGGTACATCAAAACACATAACTCACAATACATATCGTCATTGAACGTTAAGCATGCGGACCCTACGGGTTCGAGAACTATGTAGACATGACCGAGACACATCTCCGGTCAATAACCAATAGCGGAACCTGGATGCTCATATTGGTTCCTACATATTCTATGAAGATCTTTATCGGTCAAACCGCATAACAACATACGTTGTTCCCTTTGTCATCGGTATGTTACTTGCCCGAGATTCGATCGTCGGTATCATCATACCTAGTTCAATCTCGTTACCGACAAGTCTCTTTACTCGTTCCGTAATGACTCATCCATGACTAACTCATTAGTCACATTGCTTGCAAGGCTTATAGTGATGTGCATTACTGAGAGGGCCCAGAGATACCTCTCCGACAGTCGGAGTGACAAATCCTAATCTCGATCTATGCCAACTCAACAAACACCATCGGAGACACCTGTAGAGCATCTTTATAATCACCCAGTTACGTTGTGACGTTTGATAGCACACTAAGTGTTCCTCCAGTATTCGGGAGTTGCATAATCTCATAGTCATAGGAACATGTATAAGTCATGAAGAAAGCAATAGCAATAAACTAAATGATCATAGTGCTAAGCTAATGGATGGGTCTAGTCCATCACATCATTCTCTAATGATGTGATCCCGTTCATCAAATGACAACACATGTCCATGGCTAGGAAACTTAACCATCTTTGATTAACGAGCTAGTCAAGTAGAGGCATACTAGGGACACTCTGTTTGTCTATGTATTCACACATGCACTAAGTTTCCGGTTAATACAATTCTAGCATGAATAATAAACATTTATCATGATATAAGGAAATATAAATAACAACTATTATTGCCTCTAGGGCATATTTCCTTCAGTCTCCCACTTGCACTAGAGTCAATAATCTAGTTCACATTGTCATGTGATTTCACACCAATAGTTCACATCTTTATGTGATTAGTTCACATCTTCATGTGACTAATACCCACATCGCTATGTGATTAACACCCAAAGAGTGATCATGTTTTGCTTGTGAGAGAAGTTTAGTCTACGGGTCTACAACATTCAGATTCGTATGTATTTTGCAAATTTCTATGTCTACAATACTCTGCATGGAGCTACTTTATAGATAATTGCTCCCACTTTCAATATGTATCTAGATCGAGACTTAGATTCATCTAGATCGGTGTCAAAAGCTTGCATCGATGTAACTCTTTACGACGAACTCTTTTATCACCTCCATAACCGAGATATATTTAGGATAATTTTGACCATTGTCCAGTGATCTACTCCTAGATCACTATTGTACTCCCTTGCCAAAATCATGCTAAGGTATATAATAGGTCTGGTACACAGCATAGCATACTTTATAGAACCTATGACTGAGGCATAGGGAATGACTTTCATTCTCTTTCTATTTTCTGCCGTGGTCGGGTTTTGAGTCTTTACTCAACTTCACACCTTGTAACACAGACAAGAACTCCTTCTTTGACTGATCCATTTTGAACTCCTTCAAAATCTTGTCAAGGTATGTACTCATTGAAAAAATTTATCAAGCGTCTTGATCTATATCTATAGATCTTGATGCTCAATATGTAAGCAGCTTTACCGAGGTCTTTCTTTGAAAAACTCCTTTCAAACACTCCTTTATACTTTCTAGAAAATTCTACATCATTTCCAATCAACAATATGTCATTCACATATACTTATCAGAAAGGCTATAGTGCTCCCACTCACTTTCGTGTAAATACAGGCTTCACCGCAAGTCTGTATAAAACTATATGCTTCGATCAATTCATCAAAGCTTATATTCCAACTCCGAGATGCTTGCACCAGTCCATAGATGGATCGCGGGAGCTTGCACACTTTGTTAGCATCTTTAGGATTGACAAAACCTTCTGGTTGCATCATATACAACTCTTCTTTAATAAATCCATTAAGGAATGTAGTTTTGATATCCATTTGCCATATTTCATAAAATGCGGCAACTGCTAACATGATTCGGACAAACTTTTAAGCATCGATACGAGTGAGAAAATCTCATCGCGGTCAACATCTTGAATTTGTCAAAAACCCTTTTCGACAAGTCGAGCTTTGTAGATAGTAACACTACTACCAGCGTCCGTCTTCCTCTTGAAGATCCATTTATTCTCAATGGCTTGCCGATCATCGAGCAAGTCCACCAAAGTCCACACTTTGTTCTTATACAAGGATTCTATCTTAGATTTCATGGCCTCAAGCCATCTGTCGGAATCTGGGCTCATCATCGCTTCCTCATAGTTCGTAGGTTCATCATGGTCTAGCAACATGACTTCCAGAATAGGATTATCGTGCCACTCTGGTGCGGATCGTACTCTGGTTAACCTACGAGGTTCGGTACTAACTTGATCTGAAGTTTCATGATCATCATCATTAAATTCCTCACTAATTGGTGCAAGCATCACTGAAACTGATTTCAGTGATGAGCTACTTTCCAATTCGAGAGAAGGTACAATTACCTCATCAAGTTCTACTTTCCTCCCACTCACTTCTTTCGAGAGAAACTCCTTCTCTAGAAAGGATCCACTCTTAGCAACAAAGATCTTGCCTTCGGATCTGTGATAGAAGGTGTACCCAACAGTTTCTTTTGGGTGTCCTATGAAGACGCACTTCTCCGATTTGGGTTTGAGATTATCAAGCTGAAATTTTTTCACATAAGCATCACAACCCCAAACTTTAAGAAACGACAGCTTAGGTTTCTTGCTAAACCACAGTTCATATGGTGTTGTCTCAACGGATTTTAGACGGCGCCCTATTTAACGTGAATGCAGCTGTCTCTAATGCATAACCCCAAAAGGATAGTGGTAAATCGGGAGAGACATCATAGATCTCACCATATCTAATAAAGTGAAGGAAATATGCCCCAGAGGCAATAATAAAGTTATTATTTATTTCCTTATATCATGATAAATGTTTATTATTCATGCTAGAATTGTATTAACCGAAAACATAATGCATGTGTGAATACATAGACAAACAGAGTGTCACTAGTATGCCTCTACTTGACTAGCTCGTTGATCAAAGATGGTTATGTTTCCTAACCATAGACATGAGTTGTCATTTGATTAACAGGATCACAATTAGGAGAATGATGTGATTGACTTGACGCATTCCGTTAGCTTAGCACTTGATCGTTTAGTTTGTTGCTATTGCTTTCTTCATGACTTATACATGTTCCTATGACTATGAGATTATGCAACTCCCGTTTATCGGAGGAACACTTTTTGTGCCACCAAACGTCACAATGTAACTGGGTGATTATAAAGGTGCTCTACAGGTGTCTCCAAAGGTACTTGTTGGGTTGGCGTATTTCAAGATTAGGATTTGTCACTCCGATTGCCGGAGAGGTATCTCTGGGCCCACTCGGTAATGCACATCACTATAAGCCTTGCAAGCATTGGAATAAATGAGTTAGTTGCGGGATGATGTATTACAGAACGAGTAAAGAGACTTTCCAGTAACGATATTGAACTAGGTATTGAGATACCGATGATCGAATCTCGGGCAAGTAACATACCGATGACAAAGGGAACAACGTATGTTGTTATGCGGTCTGACTGATAAAGATCTTCGTAGAATATGTAGGATCCAATATGGGCATCTAGGTCCCGCTATTGGTTATTGACCAGAGAGGTGTCTCGGTCATGTCTACATAGTTCTCGAACCCGTAGGGTCCGCACGCTTAACGTTTGTTGACGATATAGTACTATATGAGTTATGTATGTTGATGACCGAATGTTGTTCGGAGTCCGGGATGAGATCACGGACATGACGAGGAACTCCGAAATGGTCCGGAGATAAAGTTTGATATCTGGGATAGTAGTGTTTGATCTCCGGAAGGGTTCCGGAATTCACCGGAAGGGGTTCCGGATGATTCCCGAAATGTTTGGGCACGAGAACACTTTATCTGGGCCAAAGGGGAAAGCCCACGAGGCTTTTGGAAAGTGCAAAAGGAAGTTTTGCGGAGACCAGAGGCTAGACACCAGGAACCCTGGCGTCTAGGGGGTAGACGCCGGGAACCCTGGCGTCTAGCCCTGGAGTCCGAGAAGGACTCTTGCCTTTCGGGTGAAACCGACTTTGAGGAGGCTTTTACTCCAAGTTTCGACCCCAGGGTTCAACATATAAATAGAGGGGTAGGGCTAGCACCAAAGAGACATCAAGAAACACCAAGTCGTGTGCCGGCAACCCCGTCCCCTCTAGTTTATCCTCCGTCATAGTTTTCGTAGTGCTTAGGCGAAGCCCTGCGGAGATTGTTCTTCATCAACACCGTCACCACGCCGTCATGCTGCCGGAACTCATCTACTACTTCGCCCCTCTTGCTGGATCGAGAAGGCGAGGACGTCACTGAGCCGAACGTGTGCAGAACTCGGAGGTGCGTGCTTTCGGTACTTGGATCGGTCGGATCATGAAGACGTACAACTACATCAACCACATAAATACAACGCTTCCGCGAACGGTCTACGAGGGTACGTACACAACATCTTCCCTCTCATTGCTATGCATCACCATGATCTTGCGTGTGCGTAGGAATTTTTTTGAAATTACTATGTTCCCCAACAGTGGCATCCGAGCCTAGGTTTTATGCGTTGATGTTGTGCACGAGTAGAACACAAGTGAGTTGTGGGTGATATAAGTCATACTGCTTACCAGCATGTCATACTTTGGTTCGGCGGTATTGTTGGATGAAGCGGCCCGGACCGACATTACGCGTACGCTTATGCGAGACTGGTTCTACCGACGTGCTTTGCACACAGGTGGCTGGCGGGTGTCAGTTTCTCCAACTTTAGTTGAACCAAGTGTGGCTACGCCCGGTCCTTGCGAAGGTTAAAAAAGCACCAACTTGACAAACTATCGTTGTGGTTTTGATGCGTAGGTAAGAATGGTTCTTGCTTAAGCCCGTAGCAGCCACGTAAAACTTGCAACAACAAAGTAGAGGATGTCTAACTTGTTTTTGTAGGGCATGTTGTGATTTGATATGGTCAAGACATGATGCTAAATTTTATTGTATGAGATGATCATGTTTTGTAACCGAGTTATCGGCAACTGGCAGGAGCCATATGGTTGTCGCTTTATTGTATGCAATGCAATTGCGCTGTAATGCTTTACTTTATCACTAAGCGGTAGCGATAGTCGTAGAAGCATAATATTGGCGAGACGACAACAATGCTACGATGGTGCTCAAGGTGTCGCGCCGGTGACGATGGTGATCATGACGGTGCTTTGGATATGGAGATCATAAGCACAAGATGATGATGGCCATATCATATCACTTATATTGATTGCATGTGATGTTTATCTTTTATGCATCTTATCTTGCTTTGATTGACGGTATAATTATAAGATGATCTCTCACTAAATTTCAAGATAAAAGTGTTCTCCCTGAGTATGCACCGTTGCCAAAGTTCATCGTGCCCAGACACCACGTGATGATCGGTTGTGATAAGCTCTACGTCCATCTACAATGGGTGCAAGCCAGTTTTGCACACGCAGAAATACTCGGGTTAAACTTGACGAGCCTAGCATATGCAGATATGGCCTTGGAACACTGGAGACCGAAATGTCGAGCGTGAATCATATAGTAGATATGATCAACATAATGATGTTCACCATTGAAAACTACTCCATTTCACGTGATGATCGGTTATGGTTTAGTTGATATGGATGATGTGATCACTTAGATGATTAGAGGGATGTCTATCTAAGTGGGAGTTCTTAAGTAATATGATTAATTGAACTTTAATTTATCATGAACTTAGTCCTGGTAGTATTAGCATATCTATGTTGTAGATCAATAGCTCACGTTTAGCTCCTCTGTTTTATTTTTGATATGTTTCTAGAGAAAAACTAAGTTGAAAGATGTTAGCAGCAATGATGCGGGTTGGATCCGTGATCTGAGGATTATCCTCATTGCTGCATAGAAGTATTAAGTCTTTGATGCACCGCTAGGTGACAAACTTATTGCAGGAGCAGATGCAGATGTTATGAACATTTGGCTAGCTCAGTATGATGACTACTTGATAGTTTAGTGCACCATGCTTAAACGGCTTAGAATCAGGACTTCAGAGACGTTTTGAACGTCATGAACCATATGATATGTTCCAGGAGTTGAAGTTAATATTTCAAGCAAATACCTGAGTTGAGAGATATGAAGTCTCCAACAAATTCTATAGCTAAAAGATGGAGGAGAATAGCTCAAGCAGTGAGCATGTGCTCAGATTGTCTGGGTACTACAATCGCTTGAATCAAGTGGGAGTTAATCTTCCAGATAAAATAGTGATTGACAGAATTCTCTAGTCACCATCACAAAGTTAGTAGAACTTCGTGATGAACTATGATATGCAAGGGATAACGGAAACGATTCCCAAGCTCTTCGTAATGTTGAAATCGACGAAGGTAGAAATCAAGAAAAATATCAAGTGTTGATGGTAGACAAGACCACTAGTTTCAAGAAAAGGGCAAAGGGAAGAAGGGGAACTTCAAGAAGAACGGCAAGCAAGTTGCTGCTCAAGTGAAAAACCCAAGTCTGGACCTAAGCCTGAAACTGAGTGCTTCTACTGCAAAGGGACTGTTCACTGGAAGCGGAACTACCCCAAGTATTTGGCGGATAAGAAGGATGACAAAGTGAACAAAGGTATATTTGATATACAGATTATTGATGTGTATTTTACTAGTGTTCGTAGCAACCCCTCGGTATTTGATACTGGTTCAGTTGCTAAGAGTAGTAACTCGAAACGGGAGTTGCAGAATGAACATAGACTAGTTAAGGGTGAAGTGATGATGTGTGTTGGAAGTGGTTCCAAGATTGATATGATCATCATCACACACTCCCTATACTTTTGGGATTAGTGTTGAACCTAAATAAGTGTTATTTGGTGTTTGCGTTGAGCATGAAAATGATTTGATCATGTTTATTGCAATACGGTTATTCATTTAAGTAAGAGAATAAATTGTTGTTCTGTTTACATGAATAAAACCTTATATGGTTACACACCCAATGAAAATGGTCCGTTGGATCTCGATCGTAGTGATACACATATTCATAATATTGAAGCCAAAATATGCAAAGTTAATAATGATAGTGCAACTTATTTGTGGCACTGCCGTTTAGGTCATATTGGTGTAAAGCACATGAAGAAACTCCATGATGATGGGATTTTGGAATCACTTGATTATGAATCACTTAATGCTTGCGAACCGTGCCTTATGGGCAAGATGACTAAAAACTCCGTTCTCCAGAACAATGGAGCGAGCAACTGACTTATTGGAAATAATACATACTGATGCATGCGATCCGATGAGTGTTGAAGCTCGCAGCGGGTATCATTATTTTCTAACCTTCATAGATGATTTGAGCAGATATGAGTATATCTACTTGATGAAACATAAGTCCGAAACATTTGAAAAGTTCAAAAAATTTCAAAGTGAAGTAGAAAATCATCGTGACAAGAAAATAAGGTTTCTACGATATGATCACAGAGACAAATATTTGAGTTACGAGTTTGGTCTTCAATTAAAACAATGTGGAATAGTTTCACAAATTCGTGCCACCTGGAACACCACATCATAATGGTGTCTCTGAACGTCATAACCGTACTTTATTGGATATATTACAATCTATGATGTTTCTTACCGATTTACCACTATCGTTTTGGGGTCATGCATTAGAGACAGTTACATTCATGTTAAATAGGGCACCATCTAAATCCGTTGAGACGACACCGTATGGACTATGGTTTCGCAAGAAACCTAAGCTGTCGTTTCTTAAAGTTTGGGGCTGCGATGCTTATATGAAAAAGTTTCATCCTGATAAGCTCAAACCCAAATCGGAGAAATGTGTCTTCATAGGATAGCCAAAGGAGACTGTTGGGTACACCTTCTATCACAGATCCGAAGGCAAGACTTTTGTTGCTAAATTCAGAGTCTTTCTAGAGAAGGAGTTTCTCTCGAAAGAAGTGAGTGGGAGGAAAGTAGAACTTGATGAGGTAACTGTACCTGCTCCCTTATTGGAAAGTAGTTCATCACAGAAGTCTGTTCCTGTGACTACTACACCGATTAGTGAGGAAGCTAATGATGATGATCATGTAACTTCAGATCAAGTTACTACCGAACCTCGTAGGTAAACCAGAGTGAGATCCGCACCAGAGTGGTACGATAATCCTGTTCTCTAGGTCATGTTACTTGACCATGACGAGCCTACGAACTATGAGGAAGCGATGATGAGCCCAGATTCCGCGAAATGGCTTGAGGCCATGAAATCTGAGATGAGATCCATGTATGAGAACAAAGTATGGACTTTGATTGACTTGCCCAATGATCGGCGAGCCATTGAGATTAAATGGATCTTCAAGAGGAAGACGGACGCTGATAGTAGTGTTACTATCTACAAAGCTAGAATTGTCGCAAAAAGGTTTTCGACAAGTTCAAGGTGTTGACTATGATGAGAGTTTCTCACTCGTATCTATGCTTAAGTCTGTCCGAATCATGTTAGCAATTGCCGCATTTTATGAAATCTGGAAAATGGATAAACAAAACAGCATTCCTTAATGGATTTATTAAAGAAGAGTTGTATATGATGCAACCAGAAGGTTTTGTCAATCCTAAAGGTACTAACAAAATATGCAAGCTCCAGCGATCCATCTATGGACTGGTGCAAGCATCTCGGAGTTGGAATATACGCTTTGATAAGTTGATCAAAGCATATAGTTTTATACACACTTGCGGTGAAGCCTGTATTTACAAGAAAGTGAGTGGGAGCACTACAACATTTCTGATAAGTATATGTGAAAGACATATTGTTGATTGGAGATAATGTAGAATTATTCTGCAAAGCATAAAGGAATGTTTGAAAGGAGTTTTTCAAAGAAAGACCTCAGTGAAGTTGCTTACATATTGAGCATCAAGATCTATAGAGATATTTCAAGACGCTTGATAAGTTTTTCAATGAGTACATACCTTGACAAGATTTTGAAGTAGTTCAAAATGGAACAGTCAAAGAAGGAGTTCTTGCCTGTGTTACAAAGGTGTGAAGTTGAGTAAGACTCAAAACCCGACCATGGCAGAAGATAGAGAGAGAATGAAAGTCATTCCCTATGCCTCAGCCATAGGTTCTATAAAGTATGCCATGCTGTGTACCAGACCTATTGTGTACCCTGCCCTGAGTTTGGCAAGGGAGTACAATAGTGATCTAGGAGTAGATCACTGGACATTGGTCAAAATTATCCTTAGTGGAATAAGGATATGTTTCTCGATTATGGAGGTGACAAAAGGTTCGCCGTAAAGGGTTACGCCGATGCAAGTTTTGACACTGATCCAGATGACTCTAAGTCTCAATCTGGATACATATTGAAAGTGGGAGAAATTAGCTAGAGTAGCTCGATGCAGAGCATTGTTGACATAGAAATTTGCAAAATACTTACGGATCTGAATGTGGTAGACCCATTGACTAAACTTCTCTCACAAGCAAAACATGATCACACCTCAGTACTCTTTGGGTGTTAATCACATAGCGATGTGAACTAGATTATTGACTCTAGTAAACCCTTTGGGTGTTGGTCACATGTCGATGTGAACTATGGGTGTTAATCACATGGTGATGTGAACTATTGATGTTAAATCACATGGCGATGTGAACTAGATTATTGACTCTAGTGCAAGTGGGAGACTGAAGGAAATATGCCCTAGAGGCAATAATAAAGTTATTATTTATTTCCTTATATCATGATAAATGTTTATTATTCATGCTAGAATTGTATTAACCGGAAACATAATACATGTGTGAATACATGGACAAACAGAGTGTCACTAGTATGCCTCTACTTGACTAGCTCGTTGATCAAAGATGGTTACGTTTCCTAACCATAGACATGAGTTGTCATTTGCTTAACGGGATCACATCATTAGGAGAATGATGTGATTGACTTGACCCATTCCGTTAGCTTAGCACTTGATCGTTTAGTTTGTTGCTATTGCTTTCTTCATGACTTATACATGTTCCTATGACTATGAGATTATGCAACTCCCGTTTACCGGAGGAACGCTTTGTGTGCCACCAAACGTCACAACGTAACTGGGTGATTATAAAGGTGCTCTACAGGTGTCTCCAAAGGTACTTGTTGGGTTGGCGTATTTCGACATTAGGATTTGTCACTCCGATTGTTGGAGAGGTATCTCTGGGCCCACTCGGTAATGCACATCACTATAAGCCTTGCAAGCATTGCAACTAATGAGTTAGTTGCGGGATGATGTATTACGGAACGAGTAAAGAGACTTGCCGGTAATGAGATTGAACTAGGTATTGAGATACCGACGATCGAATCTCGGGCAAGTAACATACCGATGACAAAGGGAACAACGTATGTTGTTATGCGGTCTGACCGATAAAGATCTTCGTAGAATATGTAGGAGCCAATATGGGCATCCAGGTCCCGCTATTGGTTATTGACCAGAGAGGTGTCTCGGTCATGTCTACATAGTTCTCGAACCCATAGGGTCCGCACGCTTAACGTTCGTTGACGATATAGTACTATATGAGTTATGTATGTTGATGACCGAATGTTGTTCGGAGTCCGGGATGAGATCACGGACATGACGAGGAACTCCGGAATAGTCCGGAGATAAAGTTTGATATATGGGATAGTAGTGTTTGATCTCCGGAAGGGTTCCGGAATTCACTGGAAGGGGTTCCGGATGATTCCCGAAATGTTTGGGCACGAGAACACGTTATCTGGGCCAAAGGGGAAAGCCCACGAGGCTTTTGGAAAGTGCAAAAGGAAGTTTTGCAGAGACCAGAGGCTAGACGCCAGGAACCCTGGCGTCTAGGGGGTAGACACCGGGAACCCTGGCGTCTAGCCCTGGAGTCCGAGAAGGACTCTTGCCTTTCGGGTGAAACCGACTTTGAGGAGGCTTTTACTCCAAGTTTCGACCCCAGGGCTCAACATATAAATAGAGGGGTAGGGCTAGCACCAAAGAGACATCAAGAAACACCAAGCCGTGTGCCGGAAACCCCGTCCCCTCTAGTTTATCCTCCGTCATAGTTTTCGTAGTGCTTAGGCGAAGCCCTGCGGAGATTGTTCTTCATCAACACCGTCACCAAACCGTCGTGTTGTCGGAACTCATCTACTACTTCGCCCCTCTTGCTGGATCGAGAAGGCGAGGACGTCACCGAGTGGAACGTGTGCAGAACTCAGAGGTGCCGTGCTTTCGGTACTTGGATCGGTCGGATCATGAAGACGTATGACTACATCAACCACGTTGATACAACGCTTCCGTGAACGGTCTACGAGGGTACGTAGACAACACTCTCCCCTCTCGTTGCTATGCATCACCATGATCTTGCGTGTGCGTAGGATTTTTTTGAAATTACTACGTTCCCCAACATGAAGTACGGTTACGACGTTCGGACAAACCATTACGCTGTGGTGTTCCAGGTGACGTGAGTTGTGAAACTATTGCACATTCTTTCATATGAAGGCCAAACTCGTAACTCAAATATTCACCTCCATGATCAGATCGTAGAAACTTTATTTCCTTGTTACGATGATTTTCCACTTCACTCTGAAATTCTTTGAACTTTTCAAGTGTTTCAGAATTATGTTTCATTAAGTAGATATACTCATATCTGCTCAAATCATCTGTGAAGGTCAGAAAATAACGATACCCGCTGCAAGCCTCAACACTCATTGGATGACATACATAAGTATGTATTATTTCTAATAAGTCTGTTGCTCGCTCCATTGTTCCGGAGAACGGAGTCTTAGTCATCTTGCCCATGAGGCATGGTTCGCAAGCATCAAGTGGTTCCAAAAGCCCATCAGCATGGAGTTTCTTCATGCGCTTTACACCAATATGACCTAAACGGCAGTGCCACAAATAAGTTGCACTATCATTAACTTTGTATCTTTTGGCATCAATATTATGAATATGTGTATCACTACGATCAAGATTCAATAAACCATTTATATTAAGTGTATGACCATATAAGGTTTTATTCATGTAAACAGAACAACAATTATTCTTTGACTTAAATGAATAACTGTATTGCATTAAACATGATCCAATCATATTCATGCTCAACGCATGCACCAAATAACATTTATTTTAGGTTCAACACTAATCTTTAATGTAAAAGGAGTGTGCGATGGTGATCTTATCAACCTTGGAATCATTTCCAAGACACATCGTCACCTTGTCCTTAACTAGTCTTTGTTTATCTTGCAACTCCTGTTTTCGAGTTACTACTCTTAGCAACTGAACCAGTATCAAATACTGAGGGGTTGCTATAAACACTAGTAAAGTACACATCAATAACTTGTATATCAAATATACATTTGTTCACTTTGCCATCCTTCTTATCCGCCAAGTATCTAGGGCAGTTCCACTTCCAGTGACCATTTCCTTTGCAGTAAAAGCACTCAGTTTCAGGCTTGGGTCTAGCTTTGGGCTTGTTCATGGGAGTGGCAACTTGCTTGCCATTCTTCTTCAAGTTCCCTTTCTTTTCCTTTTCCCTTTTACTTGAAACTAGTGGTCTTGTCAACCATCAACACTTGATGCCTTTTCTTGATTTCTACCTTCGCCGATTTTAGTATCGCGAAGAGCTCGGGAATTGTTTTCGTTATCCCTTGCATATTATAGTTCATCATGAAGTTCTAGTAGCTTGGTGATAGTGACTAGAGAACACTATCAATCACTATATTATCTGGAAGATTAACTCCCACTTGATTCAAGCGATTGTAGTGCCTAGACATTCTGACCACATGCTCACTAGCTGAGCTATTGTCCTCCATCTTGTAGGCAAAGTACTTGTCAGAGGTCCCACACCTCTCGACACGGGCATGAGTTTGAAATACTAATTTCAACTCTTGGACATCTCATATGCTCCATGGCGTTCAAAATGTTTTTGAAGTCCCGGTTTTAAGCCGTAAAGCATGGTGCACTAAACTATCGAGTAGTCATCATATCGAGCTTGCAAAACATTCATAACGTCTGCATCTGCTCCTACAATAGGTTCGTCACCTATTGGTGCATCAAGGACATAATTCTTCTGTGCAACAATGAGGATAATCCTCAGATCACGGACCTAGTCCGCGTTATTTCTACTATCAACTTTCAACTTAGTTTTCTCTAGGAACATATCATAAATGAAACGGGGAAGCTATACACGAGCAATTGATCTACAACATAGATATGAAAATACTATCAGGACTAAGTTCATGATAAATTTAAGTTCATTTAATCATATTACTTAAGAACTCCCACTTAGATAGACATCCCTCTAGTCATCTAAATGATCACATGATCCATATCAACTAAACCATGTTTTATCATCACATGAGGTGGAGTAGCTTTCAATGGTGAACATCACTATGTTGATCATATCTACTATATGATTCACGTTCGACCTTTAGGTCTTAGTGTTCCGAGGCCATATCTGCATATGCTAGGCTCATCAAGTTTAACCCGAGTATTCTGCATGTGCATAATTGGCTTGCACCCGTTGTATGTGAACGTAGAGCTTATCACACCCGATCATCGCGTAGTGTCTCAGCACGAAGAACGGTCGCAATGGTGCATACTCAGAGAGAACACTTATACCTTGAAATTTTAGTAAGGGATCATCTCATAATGCTACCTCGTACTAAGCAAAATAAGATGCATAAAAGATAAACATCACATGTAATCAAAATATGTGACATGATATGGCCATCAACATCTTGTGCCTTTGATCTCCATCTCCAAAGTACCGTCATGATCTCCATCGTCACCGGCATGACACCATGATCTCCATCATCTTGATCTTTATCAATGTGTCGTCACATGGTTGTCTCACCAACTATTGCTTTTGCAACTATTGCTATCACATAGCGATAAAGTAAAGCAATTATATGGCGCTTGCATCTTATGCAATAAAGAGACAACCATAAGGCACCTGCCAGTTGCCGATAACTTTAACAAAACATGATCATCTCATACAACAATTAATATCTCATCACATCCTGACCATATCACATCACAACATGCCCTGCAAAAACAAGTTAGACGTCCTCTACTTTGTTGTTGCAAGTTTTACGTGGCTGCTACGGGCTTCTAGCAAGAACCGTTCTTACCTACGCATCAAAAACCACAATGATTTTTCGTCAAATGTGCTATTTTAACCTTCAACAAGGACCGGGAGTAGTCACACTTGATTCAACTAAAGTTGGAGAAACAGACACCCACTAGCCACCTGTGTGCGAAGCACGTCGGTAGAACCAGTCTCATGAACGTGGTCATGTAATGTCGGTCTGGGCCGCTTCATCCAACAATACCGCTGAATCAAAGTATGACATCCTGGTAAGCAGTATGACTATTATCGCCCACAACTCTTTGTGTTCTACTCGTGCATATAACATCTACGCATAGACCTGGCTCTCATGCCACTGTTGGGGAATGCAGTATTTCAAAAAAATTCTTACGATCACGCAAGATCTATCTAGGAGATGCATAGCAACGAGAGGGGAGAGTGTGTCTACGTACCCTCGTAGACCGAAAGCGGAAGTGTTAAGTAACGCGGTTGATGTAGTCGAACGTCTTCGCGATCGAACCGATCAAGTACCGAACGCATGTCACCTCCGCGATCTGCACACGTTCAGCTCGGTGACGTCCCTCGTACTCTTGATCCAGTTGAGGCCGAGGGTGAGTTGCGTCAGCACGACGGCGTGTTGACGGTGATGACGAAGTTACTGACACAGGGCTTCGCCTAAGCACTACGACAATATGACCGAGGTGGAAAACTGTGGAGGGGGCACCAGACACGGCTAAAGATTAACTTGTGTGTCTATCGGGTGCCCCCTCCCCCGTATATAAAGGAGAGAGGAGGGGAGGGCTGGCCGGCCCCTACGGCGCGCCCAAGAGGGGAATCCTACTCCTAGGAGTAGGTTCCCCCCTTTCCTAGTCCAACTAGGAGAAGAAGGTAGGAGAGGGAGAGGGAGAGGGAAAGAGGGGCCGCACACCCTCCCCTTGTCCTATTCGGACTCCCCTTGGGGGGCACCACCTCCTGGCTGCGGCCCTCTCTCTCCCCTAAGGCCCACTAAGGCCCATAACTTCCCGGGGGGTTCCGGTAACCCTCCGGCACTCCGGTTTTATCCGAAACTATCCGGAACACTTCCGGTGTTCGAATAACATGGTCCAATATATCAATCTTTATGTCTCGACCATTTAGAGACTCCTCGTCATGTCTGTGATCACATCTGGGACTCCGAAAAACCTTCGGTACATCAAAACACATAACTCACAATACATATCATCATCGAACGTTAAGCGTGCGGACCCTACGGGTTCGAGAACTATGTAGACATGACCGAGACACATCTCCGGTCAATAACCAATAGCTGAACCTGGATGCTCATATTGGTTCCTACATATTCTACGAAGATCTTTATCGGTCAAACCGCATAACAACATACGTTGTTCCCTTTGTCATCGGTATGTTACTTGCCCGAGATTCGATCGTCGGTATCATCATACCTAGTTCAATCTTGATACCGGCAAGTCTCTTTTCTCGTTCCGTAATGAATCATCCCGTGACTAACTCATTAGTCACATTGCTTGCAAGGCTTATAGTGATGTGCATTACCGAGAGGGCCCAGAGATACCTCTCCGACAATCGGAGTGACAAATCCTAACCTTTATCTATGCCAACTCAACAAACACCATCGGAGACACCTGTAGAGCATCTTTATAATCACCCAGTTACGTTGTGACATTTGATAGCACACTAAGTGTTCCTCTGGTATTCGGGAGTTGCATAATCTCATACTCATAGGAACATGTATAAGTCATGAAGAAAGCAATAGCAATAAACTAAACAATCATAGTGCTAAGCTAATGGATGGGTCTAGTCCATCACATCATTCTCTAATGATGTGACCCCGTTCATCAAATGACAACACATGTCCATGGCTAGGAAACTTAACCATCTTTGATTAACAATCTAGTCAAGTAGAGGCATACTAGGGACACTCTGTTTGTCTGTGTATTCACACATGTACTAAGTTTCCGGTTAATTCAATTCTAGCATGAATAATAAACATTTATCATGATATAAGGAAATATAAATAACAACTTTATTATTGCTCTAGGGCATATTTCCTTCACCAGCAAGGTCCGAGTATGAGTCATTCTTGATCAATATATGTTACGGTGAGGACAGAGGAGTAACTCAAGGTAGAATAAAAAGTATTCATTTCCCAGCAATTCAATACTTTGCACAATTTAACGAAAAATGCATCGTAGGCAAACAAGACTGTAGTACACTTTGTGCTCCTGACTTGAGCCTCATACACACTGCTCTTGCATGTGTTAAATGTTATAACCTTGGAGCGATTATTGCACGCAGACTACAACACAATGCTAGTAGTGGATATTTTTATGGTGGGATTAATGCTTCACGTTTAGCAAAGGAGCTGGGTGTATCACCTTGGCCTAATGACCCTATCTTGCCCACTCAGTACTTAGACTTTGAGGCCATGAAGCGCCATAAGTTACTTAGTTGTGAAATCAATAATTATACATATAACATGTTGTTCAATAAAAAGTCCATTATGGACACCTTTTTGCCTGCGCCTGCTCTCTTTGATTATCCTAGCAAGGGAACATATTATGTTATTGAGAGCGAGGCCCACGCACACAACACAGAGGTTGCGGCTGCTCGGCAGGCTCAGGAGGCTGCCTCCGTGAGCTATCACTCCGATTATTATGCAGGCTACAGACGGTGATTACCAAGCTAGGCCAAAAGCCTAAGCTTGGGGCAGTTCGTATTTCCACCGACATTGCATTCATGTTCACACATTTCATTCCAGTTGTCGGTGTCCACACTTTTTCATTGTATTATCATCGCCTTCTTGTGTGTTTGGAAAACTTTGAGAAAACCAAAAAAATGTTTTATTGCTTCTTTTCGGGTTTTTTCTTTCTACTTTAGTTAGTTGTAGTATTAAAAAGAAAACCGAAAAAGATTTCCTTGTTCTTCTTTTGCTTGTTGGGAGCTCTCCCGTCTAGTTTTTCTCATTTTTGTTTTTCTTTCTTTAATTTGCTTTCTTCCAGAAAAACCAAAAACTCCAAAAATATTTCAGTGCATTTCTCTGAAATTCTTTTCTTTTTATTGAGTCATACTAAGGAGAAGGCCACGATGAAAATGTTGAGTGGCTCTCGTATGCATTGAGATTGATCTAATGAAGAGCTATATTACCTTGTCTTCTCCTTCTGAATAAAATGTTGTAAATTCCAGCTTAGTCCACGACACTCTTGCACTATTATTATTATTATTATTTTCTTATCATTCGGTCGTGCAAGTGAAAGGCAATAATGACGATATTTTGATGAACTGGTTGTGGCGGAGAGAAACGGGTATGAACTCAACTTGTTCTGTTTTTGTAAATATGTTTAACCTAGTATCCATGATTCGGCCTATTATGATCCAACATGTTTGCAATGACAATTAGAGATTATAGTTTCTCATGCCATGCTTAAGTAACTAGGAGTGGATAATGATTTAAATTGGATGTCAACATTGCGTTAAAATGATTGTGATGTAGTATGATGATATGGTATCCTCCTCTGAATGTTTCAAGTGGATTGACTTGGCACATGTTCATGCATGTAGATGAATCAAAACCAACATAGCCTCTATGATATTTATGTTCATGGTGTTCATATCCTACTCATGCTAGTATCCAATGTTACTTATGCATAATGCATGTTCATGACCGTTTTCGCTCTCTAGCTGGCCGCTTCTCAACCTATTTGCTAGCCTTCGCCTGTACTAAGCGGGAATACTGCTTGTGCATCAAAATCCTAAAACTCAAGTTATTCCAGATGAGTCCACCATATATCTACCTATATGCGGTATTACCCATGTTGTTCTAAGAGCAACTCTAGCAGACCCCGTATCCTCCCGGCCTGCAAAACGTGTTTGCAGTTCGCGGAAAAACGCCTTTGCGGGCCGGCACAGACGGCCGGAGTTGCAGACCCCGCATAATGGACCCGTAAAAGAAGATATTCTCAGAATATGCTTTTTTACGGGTCGGCTTTACGGTGTCTGATCTGGCGCAGCTCCTCCCATCCTGCAAAAAATAAATTTGCACCTTAATTTGATCTAGCATATTGCATTTCTTTGCTTTTTAAACAACATTGGATACAAAAGACATCACCAAATCTTTGCTAGAATAGCAAGACCAAAGAAAACAAGAACCACAAGTATGCATTTTAGAAGATTTCCAACTTCCATAACTGCTCCCAGTAGTTGGACTAATATCTTCTCCATGCATTTGTTGTTGATATGTGGATTCTTGATTTTGCATTCTTCTTTCTTCATCTTTGGTTCAAAAGAAGTAGACGTTGCTTCCCCTCTAGTTGCACATGCAGCCGCATCATTGCCTTCGATTCTACTAAGGAGTACACCAACATCTATTAAGTTTCTTTCTATCAATAAATCAATGTATTGGCCTTCCCAAAACCAAAATGAGCATCCATCGTCCTACACAAACGAATGACCATGTTCGAAATGAGGATCCGCAATTGAACTAAAGAATGAGCTATCAAATGAGCTACCGCAAGTGCACGTACCCCGTCATTTTCGCATTTGAAGAACACCCATCCGGGGTGCTTCGGCATGCCCGAAGTTAGCCGCATCACTGTCCGCGTGCAGTTGTCGCACTGGATGTGTGGCATCGGCAAGCCACAGAGATGTTGCGCGAGCGACGAGCCCGGTGGACGGCCAGACGAATCCATGCTCGCAAACCGCCGGCGGCGGTGGGCGGACGAACCCGAGCCTGCATGCGGCGATATGCCCTTGCCGGGGCTGCGGGAGAGGCTCCCCGTTTTCACCGGAATCTTGGGCGGTGGCGCGAGGGGGGAGGAGAGGTGGTCGGTGGGGAAAGCGCGGGCTGAAATGTCCCCCCCACCAACCGCTTCCGCTTATATGCAGGGCACCGCAACCGCGCGGGGGGGGGACCCGCATGTTCCCAGGTTGGGGTCGGGATTTTGTCGTGCCCCCTAAAAATTTTTGCGGGCCGGGGCGGGATGCGGGGCCTGTTCGGGCTGGTTTTTCTGCCCCAACCCGCATTTTGGTGGTTATTTTGCGGGTCGGGATGGGATGCGGGGTCTGCTAGAGTTGCTCTAAGTAAATTTGCATGTGCCACCTCTAAAAACTTCAAATAGACATCCGTTTTTGTGTGCCTGGATTGTTCATAGAGTGACAGGAGGTAGTAGGTATCTTCCATGCTAAGCGCGTTATTCTCATGATGAGTGTTTATTCACTCGTCCTTGCACGAGAGGGGCGGTAATAGGGCTTCCTAGTCCCGAATTCAAAACTGCATATAATTAAACAAAACTCCCCCAGGATTGTTGTTGGTATGGACGATACCCGTGGATTTGACTAGCCATGGAGTGTGTTTGTTGGTGGAGGGGGAGTAAACCTTTATCGCTTGGGAACTGACACTAATGTGTTTAGCATGGACGATACCGATAACTAATGGTCACGAAGTGAACAGAAAGGGTGCATTTCACAAAATTTCATTTATCTCTGTTTTAAAAATTGAGCTCTGGCACCGCTGCAAATCACTGCTTCCCTCTGCGAAGGGACTATCTATTTACTTTATGTTGTGTCATCACCTTCTCAAATAAGCGCCAGATGTGAGAGCACTATTGTCATCCTCATGCATTGTGTATAGCTAATGTTGGGTGCATCATGACTGGATCTTTTCTACCATGAATTACAATGTTTAGTCGCTGCTCGAACTTTGGAGGTGCTCTGTATTTATGTTTTGCGGTCTCAGAAAGGGCTAGCGAGATACCACTGTTGTCATATTATATCATGGTTGTTTTGACAAAGTGTTGTCATTTGAGATATCTTATATTGCTCGCAAGTTATTATGCCATTGATATGAGTTAATATAATTTTAAAAATTTATTGTCGATATGGTTAGTTATAATCTTTGCTGAAAACCTAGGTGCTACTTAAGCTTATTTATGTAAACAAGAGCAAAAGAGTTCATATTTTTTTTGCACTTTCAGTTTATCAACTGAATTTCTTGAGGACAAGCAAAGGTTTAAGCTTGGGGGAGTTGATACGTCTCCATCGTATCTACTTTTCCTAACGCTTTTTCTCTTGTTTTCGACTCTAATTTGCATGATCAGAATGAAACTAACCTAGACTGATGTTGTTCTCAGCAGAACTACCATGGTGTTGTTTTTGTGCAGAAATAAAAGTTCTCAGAATGGCACGAAACTTTTTGGAGAATTTTTATACAATAAAAGAAAAGTACTGGAGCCAAGAACCACTGGAGGGGCCTCCTAGGTGAGCACAACCCACCAGGGCGCGTGCTCCCTCCAGGCATGCCCAGGTGGGTTGTGCCCACCTGGTGGCCCTACAGACCCAGATTCCATCTCTATAAAATCCTATTTTTGGAGAAAGAATTATCGCGTTTCACGAGATGAAGCCGCCGCCACCTCCTGTTCTTCATCGGGAGGCCAGATATGGAGTCCGTTTGGGGCTCCGGAGAGGGGGATCTTCGATCTTCGTCATCACCAACCCTTCTCCATCGCCAATTCCATGATGCTCCCCACCGGGAGTGAGTAATTCCTTCGTAGGCTCGCTGGTCGGTAAGGAGTTGGATGAGATTCATCAGGTAATCGAGTTAGTTTTGTTAGGGCTTGATCCCTAGTATCCATTATGTTACGAGATTGATGTTGCTATGACTTTGCCATGCTTAATGCTTATCACTTTGGGCCCAGGTGCCACGATTTCAGATATGAACCGTTTATGTTATCACAGTTATATCTATGTTTTAGATCCGATCATGCAAGTTATAGTCACCTATTACGTGTTATGATCCGTAAACCCCGGAGTGACAGTATTCGGGATACTTTCCGGTGATGACGGTAGTTTGAGGAGTTCATGTATTCACTATGTGTTAATGCTTTGTTCCGGTTCTCTATTAAAAGGAGGCCTTAATGTCCATTAGTTTCCATATGGATCCCGCTGCCACGGGAGGGTAGGGCAAAAGATGTCATGCAAGTTCTTTCCATGAGCACGTATGCTATTTACGGAATACATGCCTACATTATATTTATGAACTGGAGCTAGTTTGTATCGCCTTAGGTTCTGACTGTTATATGATGAATATTATCCAACGAATTCACCGATCCAATGCCTACGAGTTTTTCACATATTGTTTCTGCTAAGTTACTATTATTATTGTTGCTGTCACACTTGCTACAAAATCATTGCTATCACGGTTACCGTTACTATTACTGTTACCACTGCTATCAAAATTATCATATTACCATGCTATTGATCATATTGCTGCAGATAATTAATCTCGAGGTGTGGCTGAATTGACAACTCAGCTGCTAATACTTGCAAATATTCTCTGGCTCCCCTTGTGTCCAATCAAAAAATTTGGGTTGAATACTCTACCTCGAAAACTGTTGCGATCCCCTATACTTGTGGGTTATCAGCCGCCGGCCCCTTGGGGGAACCCTAGGCTGCCTCCCCTCCCCCCACCTATATATCTGTGGTGGGAGAGTGGCAACACACACCACGATTCCCTAGCCGTGTGCGGCGCCCCTATCCCTCTAGTTCATCCTCGATCATATTTTTGTAGTGCTCGGCGAAGCCCTGCGGAGATATTTGCATCACCACCGTCACCACATCGTCGCGTTGTTAGAACTCATCTACTACTTCGCCCGTCTTGCTGAATCAAGAAGGGGATGATGTCACCGAGCTGAACGTGTGCTGAACCTGGAGGTGCCGTACGTTCGGTACTTGATCGGGCGGATCGTGAAGGTGTATGACTACATCAACCGCGTTGATAAATGATTCTGCTTAACAGTCTACGAGGGTACGTATACACACTCTCCCCTCTCGTAGCTATGCATCTCCATGGATAGATCTTGTATGTGCGTAGATTTTTTTTTGTTTTCCATGCAGCGTTCCCCAACATGTCGGATGAGACAATGCTGACCAAAGACTCCCGTGGAGACGGACAAACGGAGCATTGAGGTAGAGTAGCACACTGAGGCAATGGGCCGGAAGTTGTTTGTGCCTGATGTGAGGCTCATAGTCACTCAGTGCTCCCTGGAGCCGTACAGGTTGCTTCACTGCAGTAGCCAGTAGGTTGACCGTGAAGCAGATTATTCCGTAAGTGCATATGTTCTTGAGCGCGTCGGCGGCCATCCGCACTGCTGACATCGCCACCCCGGACGACGACATCCCTCCGAGGCCTGACACTAGGAAGGTGGGTGTACTCTGCGCCTGCGTCCCAGCCAGGCTTTGCACCGCCTCCTCTCCAATTTCTAGCCCTTCTCTGCGCTGGCCGCAATTGAGGCGCTCAACTCCAGATTCAGCCAACTGATTTGCAGGATTGACTTCCTACCGTCAAAATATCTCGCTCCTAATTACTCCCCCGTTAAAATCTCTCTTTCTCTCTCCCTGAATTTTTCCATAAAAATCTCTCTCTGTTAAACTCGTGGAGTGGCTGAGATAAAAAAATATTAAAATGGAATTAAATCTCGTATGAGGCGTAGGGGATTGATTCATGCTTTTTTCAGGGGAGATTCTTTTGATCGATGACCATGCGAGGTGCCAGAAAAATCGGAAGGTGGAACATTGTGGGGGAGAGAGGACGCAAAATTGATGTGCATTTCTTTTAGGGATTGGGTTTTGACGTGATTTATGCTTTAATCGAAGGAAACTATGCAGCGGGAGGGAGACCTTCCATTTTTAGATGGGCGTGGGGTTGAAAAACCAGATGACGAGGGGTGAGGGAGCATACGTCGGGGTGGGAAGAAGAGGTTAGACGAAACGTAAGAGGGGAGAGGGAACCTTACTGTCGGGTGGTAGGTGCGACATATGCCAACGAGTGGCTTATCATTGTGGGAGCCAGTAAGACATCGCCGGTGCCTGGAAACGGGATGAGGCGAAGACATGCACGCCGGCGAATCTTACCCAGCTTCGGGGCTCTCCGTGGAGATAACACCCCTACTGCTGCTCTGCGGGTTCGCCGCATGGTCACTAGATGAACAGGTAGCTACACGATGCTCCTTGAGCTGTTTGGCGAGACGAGGAAGAAGGGCTCTGCTTGCTCTCTTCTCCTCCCCACGTGGTGTCTAAAACTAGCAGGGATCCATCTCCCTTTGCATGGATGCCCCGGGGGGGTTATATAGTCCTACCCCCCGGGGGTACAATGGTAATCCGGCTGGGCGCGGGGCCCAGCCGTCTGTGTCTTCGCTCTCCGGCTTCTGCACCGGCTGCTGGGCCCGCCGGCTGGTGGGTCCCGCCGGCTACCGGCTCCTTGGTCGACAGGCAGGCCCCACTGTCCAGGGCCTTGTCGGTGGCTGGTTACTGTTGCTCAATCTTGGTGACGAGGGCTTTGCCGAGGTCAGCGTGGCTACAGTGCTGCCGTCCGGCAGGTGACCACTGTAGCCTCACCGCGTCTTGTCTCCTTAATGGGGCGTCTCCTTCGAGGGGGTGGCAAGCCGGCTGGAGAGAGCCGGCTCTGTCTTGGGCCGACTGGGGGAGGCCAGGCCGCCTTCGGGTGTCTCTCTGCCCGAAGGGGCCCACCGCCCGTGGGCCGTACTGGTAGCCCGTCGTGGATGACATCAGGGTCAACGTGGCAACAGTGATACGCCGGACGGGTCATGGCCACCCGTACGGCGCACTGTGCCAGGCGCGCTACGGGATTCGGGGGTGGCAGGCTTCACTGTAGCCACGCCCCGTCACATCGCCGTTATGTGGATGCAGACTTCGAGGGTACGGTCTTGACCGCTTTATGGGAGCCGGCTCCTTGGAGTCGGCCTTCTCGCAGCCGGCTCCTCGGAGCCGGCCCTCTCGCGGCTTTCTTCATGAGGGTTGAAGTCGGGCCGCCTTCCAATAGCCGGCCTGGGAGACAGCCGGCCAGGGGAAGGCGGCCCCATGTCTTGGATTCTTGAGAGCCGGATCGGCTCGTAATTTTTTCAAAAAGGCCAGGGGAGCCGACTAGGCTACCCGTGGTCACTTACTCCGACAGTAGTCCCTGAAGCTGGGCGAGCTTCGAGGCTGATAAAGGGACGAGAAGCTTGGTCAGCTTCCTATCCTGAGGGGCTGGCTTTGCTTGGGAGCGCCGTCTTCGGAAAAGCTCCGTTTCTCGTAGGTGGGAACACGGGCCACATGGCGAGGAAATCCTGCCAACGTACGCGCGCGACGGGACGCCGCCGCAGGCCCGGGCCCGCCACTCGTAGGCCTCGGTCCGAGCGCAGATCTTCCGCGGCCCACATGGACCGCTCGCCTTCCCGCGGCGGTTCTATTCTGCCATCAAGGCACAATAATCGCGGGACGTGGGGGAGTGGGCGCAATTGATCCCCACGTTCCCCCACGCCGCGCCTCCTTGGCTCCGCCGCGCGGTCTATAAGTAGGAGGAGGAGGGGGAGCGGCAGAGGCTCGCGCGCTCTTTCTCACTCCGCCCCTTCTCGCCCTCCTTCTTCTTCTCTTCCCCGCAGCAGCTCTTTGCCGCGCCGTTTCGCTATCGCTTCGTCTTGCTTCTCGCCGCGCTGCCTCATGGCGCTGTCAAGCTCGTGGGATGGCTCCAACGTCCATGAGGACCACGTCAAGTTCCTCCGCCAGACGCGACGCCTGCCCGGAGAGGACTTCGTTCGGGTTCATCTAGCGCCGGAGAAGGAGATTTCGCCGACACCGGAGGAGGACGAGCGGGTGATCTTCTGCTCGCACTGCCTGCGAGGCTTTGGCCTTCCGGCGAGCGGGTTCCTCCGAGCCTTCCTCGAATTCTACAACCTCCAGCCGCATCACCTCACGCCCAATGCGGTGATGCTGCTGTCGGCCTTCGTCACGCTGTGCGAAGGCTTCCTTGGGGTCCTCCCCACGCTCAAGCTCTGGGCGGAATTCTTCCAGAGCAAACTCGGCACCGTCGTCGCGGGCGTGCCTGCCCCCTGCGGAGCCTATATTGCCATGAGGCGGTCGGGCAAGAACGACCCGTTCCTGCCCATCCCGCTGATCCAGTCGGTGAAGCTCTGGCAGAAGTCATACTTTTACGTGAAGAATGTCGCGCAGCAAGGCGACTACGTCAACTTGCCGGCTTATGAAGCCGGCCCGCCGGCTGGGAGGCGACCTTCGTGGAGCTACCGGGCCAGGTCGTTGTCTCAGGCCGGGAATGCAGCCGTCTCCCGGCTTTGGGTGATGATCCAGTCGGAGGGCCTGACCGGAGCCGACTTGGTGGCCGCCTTCGTGAAGCGCCGGGTTCTTCCCCTCCAAAGTCGGCCTCACATGGTTTGTCAGATGAGCGGCCGCTTCGACCCAAGCCGGCTGAGCACCAGGGAGATGCCTCATGCGGAGGTCTCCTACATGGTGAACTATATCTCCAACTGCAAGCTCGCCGAGGATTGGCGGTACGGCAAGGGGCCGTACTCTCGCGCCAACCCTCCGCCCGTCGTAAGTTTTTTTTTGGTAACCGGCCTCATGATAGCCGGCCTCTGATCAGTCGGTTTGCCCCTAGCAGAACCCTCTCCTTCCGCCGACGACCGGGGCCGCAGGGGTAGAGCACCAGCTCGTCCCTGACCGCGCGGTGGACGACGCCGACGACCCGGACTTGGGAGCGGCCACCATGGAAGACGCCATCGTGGGGGAAAGCGACAAGGTCGGAGGCGCGGGGCTCACGGTCGGCTTCGAGGACTGGCCGGATGATGTCGAGGTCGAAGTCGCCCCGTGCCGCCAGCCGGCGCCTGATCATCAAGGCGCGAGCTCATCCGCCGCGCCGGCTGCTGGCGGCGGCGCCCAGAAGCGCCGGGCCGTGTCGATCCTCTTCGGCAGCCGGCCGAAGAAGTCCAAGGCTTCCACAGCGGCGACCAAGCGAGATGAGGCGGCCGCGAAGGCGGCCTGCTTCCGCAAGGCGGTGAAGCAGCCGCAGACGATCTCAGCGTAAGTCGTCGAATGCTTGGATACATATTTTTTGTTGTTCTTCTTTTCGATTGAAAACTCTTCTAAACCTTTCTTTGCTCGCCGGACAGGGCGCCGCTTTCCCTTGAGCGGGGTCCGGGCGGCTCCGTAGTCGGGCCGACTGGAGGGTCTTTAGGCTCCCGCCGCGTGGATCCCCGCGCCGACCTCAGGGAGGCCACGGAGCGGAACGCACGAGAGGCGTGGGAGGAGCGGGAGGCGGCAGAGCGAAGGGCCGCCCAGGCGACGAAGGAGCAGGCCGATGCAGCAGCCAAGGCCCGGGCGGAGGCGGCAGCTGCGGAGACGGAGGCGGAGGCTTCGCACAACCAGCCTCCGCTGCTAGCCATTCCCCTCCACGCCGTGGCCCCCAACATTCCTGTGCCTCCGCTGGAGGAGGTCGACCAAGAACCGCCGGTGATGGAGCGGAGGGAGGACTCCGTGATCTTCGTGGAGAGGGCACCGCCGGCAGCGCCAACCGGAGCGGGCCAAGGCGGCCAGTCGGCTGTGGCGCCAGAGCAGCCGGCTGGGGGTGAGCCGGAAGCAGGAGCCGTCCTCGAGGTGCAGCCGGCAATGCGCCAGCGCGCAGGGGGAGGCACCGCTGCGCCGGAGCCGCACCGAGCTACGGGTGCCGGCCAGACGGCGGAGGCCTTGGAGGCGGCCAGCACCGGCACGTCCGAGTGGACTCCCAGCGGCGGGACGGGCGAGCTGAATGTGGCGGCCCAAGAGGTTCGGAACCGGCTTCAGGCCCAAGCCGCCTCGCTGCAGCAATACACCCAGGAGTTCCTTGCGACGCGGGCCGTCATCCGGGTGAGTCTTCTATCTTTGGTTGCTTTGTTCTCTTGATTTCTTCCGTGGGGGCGCGTCAGCGCACCCACTGGGTGTAGTCCCCGAGATTCGGGCCGACTGCTGAGCAGTCGGGTCGGATCTTCCTTGACGACTACCTTATTCTCGCCTCCTGTCTAATCTTCCAGGAGTATCATAACCTCCGCGCTACCGCCTTCAACTCCCAGGCTCAGGAGCTGGGTCGGAGAACCGAAGACCTGATCAGCAGCCGGAGTACGTACTTGGTTTCGTTCATCTCCTGTGGGGGCGTGTCAGCGCACCCACTGGGTGTAGTCCCCGAGATTCGGGTCGACTGCTGAGCAGTCGGGTCGGATCTTTCCTGACGACTTCACCTTACTGGTTTTTTCTTTTGTCTTTTGTGCTCGCAGAAGCCAATGCCGACTTAAGGGGGCAGCTCAGCGAGGCGCAGGCCGCCCTTCGTGCAAAGGAAACCGAGTACGACGCCTTGGTCCTAGAGCGTGACCGCCTGGCCAAGAAGCTGGCTGACCAGGAGGAGAGCCACAAGGCGGCTCTGAAGAAGGCGCAGGATAACGAAGCCGCCCTGAAGGCCGAGTTCGAGACTGAAGCGGCGGGCTGGGCTAAGACCAGGCAAGCGCTGAATGAAGGCTTCGGCCGTATTGAGGATTTGATCGACGGTAAGCCGCCTTCCTCGCTCCTTGCCTGCCCCTTGCCGCCTGACTTGTGTTCTGACTTGAGCTGCTTTTTATTCTCTGTGCAGACTACTTTCCTGGCTACTCCATCTTCGCCGCCCAAACCATCGAGGCCCATCGCGAAGCGCGCCGGCAGGCGGGGGCTGAAGTCGCGCCGGACGCGAGTCGGTCGCTCGAAGAGCAACTCTTGGCGGTCCAAGCGC
Source organism: Triticum urartu (assembly GCF_003073215.2). Lineage (NCBI taxonomy): Eukaryota > Viridiplantae > Streptophyta > Magnoliopsida > Poales > Poaceae > Triticum > Triticum urartu. Next base: position 429,340,104 of record NC_053025.1, read on the forward strand.
GGCTGCAGCCGGCTCATCGTATGCTCCGCTGCCTCCAGCGCGCCGGAGCGCAGGTGTTGGCCGCCCTCTGGCCAAGCGAGACGATTCCCCGCACCCCGAGTTGGACTACCGACTGGGTGGAGGTTGCGGTTGGCGGCTTCGAGGCCTGGAAGGCGTCGGCGGCCCGGCTTGGAGCTGGGCGGGCGCTGGAGTTCGTCCGAGCTTGGTATCCGGGGCTGAACCTGGACCAGCTGCGCACCTGGCGGCTGGAGGCCGACGAAGAGCTAGCGGAGGTGCGGCCGGCTATCGCTCAGCGCGCATCGACAATCACCGAGTGTACTGACATCAGCGTATTCGCTCCCGAGATTAATGATGACGGCGTTGCCCAGCCGAAGGAGTGGTTCGGGCTGGACCCGTTGGTGGGTGAAGACTCGGCAGAAGAGATCGCCTCCAGCGACGACGGCGAAGACGACGAAGGAGAGGAAAGCGAAGACATCGAGCCGGCCGGTGGAACAGCCAGCCAGCCTCAGCCTGACCGTGCCTCCAGCAACGAGGCGCGCGCAAGCGCGCCTTCTGCGGGAGGCGTTGATCATGCCGAGGTTCGCCAGCCGGCCACTCCTCCAGCCGGCACTGCCGTCTCCACCGACCTGCCCGGCTCGTCAGTCGCTCCGCCGGCTTAATCTGCCGTCCTTGTTTTTTCCTGCTTGTTGCCTTCTGAACAATTTTATTAAGCTTCCGCAGTTCCACCCACTGGGGGTGTATCCAAACTATGTTGAATGCTGGCCTTTTGAAGATCTTTTATGTAAATATTATCGTGTGCATGTTTGGTTTCCATTCACGTGTGCTTTTTATCCTTAGGTTGTTTCCTTTGCCGCCTTCCCCTTCTGGGAAGGCAAGTACTCGAGCTTTCTTAGATTGGAGCGAGGTGAATGGAAGCCGGCCGGCCGGCTACTCTGGTAGCCGGTCGGCGATGGGAGAAAAACCGGCTTTTGTTATATTAGTCCGTTAGTCCCTAGCCGTTTTTCGTGTGGGCACCCGTTCCTGCCCTTAACTCTTGCCAGCCGGACAGCCGATTCTTCGAACTGCGACTTTTGGCAAGAGAATGCTTGAGAGCCGGCACACTACTTATCTGACTGCGGGTAGGACTTCTAATATAACTCCAGGCGGCAGTCCCCGGGCCGACTAGTCGAACCCGGTGCCAGACGGAAAAAAGTGAATGCAAATGACAAGGCCATAAGCATGATACTTTTCATTTATAGACAAGAGGTGGCGGTCCCCGAGCTCTCCTCGGGGGCCCTATTATCTCGTACTTAGTACAAAAGTTAGCGTGATACATACTGCATTTCAGCTGTAAAACCTTCGGAGGAGGTTGGCATTCCATGGTCGTTCCGACTCCTTGCCGGAGTCGTCTCTCTTTCGTGCCTTCGGCTTTTGCGCGTCGATCAGGTAGTAGGAGTCGTTGCCTAAGGCTCTGCTGAGGACGAAGGGGCCCTCCCAAGGGGCCGAGAGCTTGTGCTGACCTGCTGTTCGCTGGATTAGCCGGAGCACAAGATCGCCCTCTTGGAAGGATCTTGGCTTGACCTTCCGGCTGTGGTAGCGGTGCAGGCCCTGCTGATAGATGGCGGACCGGCTGAGGGCTAACAGCCGGCTTTCTTCCAGCAGGTCGACGTCGTCTTCTCGTGCTTCCTTGGCCTCCGCTTCCATGTACATGGTTACTCGAGGCGAGTCGAACTCGATGTCAGTTGGGATGACCGCCTCGGCACCATACACGAGGAAGAAAGGGGTGAAGCCGGTTGACTTGTTTGGTGTAGTAAGCAGACTCCAGAGGACAGCCGACAGCTCATCGAGCCAACAGCCGGCTGAACGCTCCAGTGGTACGATCAGTCGGGGCTTGATGCCGGAAAGGATGAGGCCGTTGGCTCGCTCGACCTGGCCATTTGACTGTGGGTGGGCGACGGATGCTAGGTCCAACCAGATGCCTTGCGTCGCGCAGAAACGTGCCAAGGCTCCCTTGGCAAAATTTGTACCATTGTCGGTGATGATGCTGTGTGGCACGCCGTACCGAGTTGTTATATCTGCGATAAATGTGATGGCAGTCGGCCCATTTAGCTTCTTGATCGGCTTTGCTTCAATCCATTTGGTGAATTTGTCCACGGCGACAAGCAGATGTGTCATGCCGCCGCGCGCCGTCTTGAATGGGCCCACCATGTCCAGTCCCCAAACGGCGAAGGGCCAAGTGAGGGGAATGGTCTTGAGTGCTGAAGCCGACATGTGTTGCTTGGAGCTGAAGAGTTGGCACCCTTTGCAATGTTTAACTAACTCCTTGGCGCCATCCAAAGCAGTCGGCCAAAATAAACCATGGCGGAAGGCTTTGGCGACGAGTGATCTTGAGGCCGCATGGTGGCCGCATTCTCCTTGGTGGATGTCTCTGAGGATTGCAATGCCCTTCTCTTACTCGACGCATCGCTGGAGGACTCCAGTGACACTGCGCTTGACGAGCTCTCTGTTGACGATTGTGTATGCTCCGGCTCGGTGTTGGACTTGTCTTGCCTCTACTTCGTCAGCCGGCAGATCTTGGTTTATTAGGAAGTTGAGGATGGATTGACCCCATGACGGAGCTGCGACTTCTTCTATTGCCAAAACGGCTACTGCGACCAGGGCGGGCGGGCTGGGCGGTGAAATGCTGGAGTCGGCCGCCGCCTGTTGTGTTGGTGTAGTCTCCAGGCCGACTACCGCAGTCCCCGAGCTGGGTGAGGTAGTCCCCGGGTCGGGCGTAACTACGGAAGTCCCCGAGCCGCCTGCTGATACCCCCTGGCCGACTATCGAAGTCCCCGGGCCACCTGCTTGGTTCTTTGAGCCGGACCCGGCCGCGTCGGGGTCAGGCGGCACGAAGATGGAATCGGACTCTGGAGATGGCTTGATAGACGGCTTGAGGAGGCGTTGTAGAGAGACGCCGGTTGGTATTGCTTGCCGGGTGGAGCCTATTCGAGCCAGAGCATCAGCTGGCTCATTGTCGGCTCGCGGTACATGGAGGAACTCGCATCCTTCAAAATACCCACTGATCTGCTGAACGAGGAAGCGGTAGCTTGCCATATTTGCGTCCTTGGCATCCCAGTCGCCGGATGATTGCTGGACCACCAAGTCCGAGTCGCCATAACATAGGATCCGGCGAATGCCGAGCTCTTTGGCAAGCCGGAGCCCGTGTATGAGCGCCTCGTACTCGGCTACATTGTTGGAGGCGGCAAAGTGGATTTGCAGCGTGTATCCGAGCTTGTCGCCTATGGGAGAGGTCAGGACGATGCCGGCTCCCAAGCCGGTGCGCATCTTGGACCCATCGAAGTGCATGCGCCAATGAGTGGAGTCGGGAGCCGGCGGCAGGTACTGGGTCTCGGCCCAGTCGACGAGGAAGTCGGCCAATGCTTGGGATTTGACGGCGGTGCGAGGCTGGTAGAAGATCGCGTAAGGGGCCAGCTCGATGGCCCATTTCGCCACCCGGCCAGATGCATCCCGGCTGCCTATGATCTCGGCCAGCGGGGCGGTGCATACAACCGTGATGGGATGCTCTTGGAAGTAGGGCTTCAGCTTCTTGGCGGTGAAGTACACGCCGTAGCACATCTTCTGGTAGTGCAGGTAGTTCTGCTTCGAGGTAGATAGCACCTCGCTCAAATAGTACACCGGCCTCTGGACCGGCTGGGCTCGGCCTTCTTCTGGGCGTTGGACTACGATGACGGTGCTGACCACCCGGCTGGTTGCGGCAATGTAGAGGAGCATGGGCTCTTTCTCAGTCGGCGCCGCCAGGACTGGCGGTGTGGCCAGCATCTTCTTCAGCTCGTGGAAAGCTTGGTCAGCTTGGTCATTCCACTCGAAGTGAGTGGTCTTCTTCATGAGGCGGTAGAGGGGGAGAGCTTTCTCTCCGAGCCGGCTGATGAAGCGGTTTAGGGAGGCCAAGCACCCGGTGAACTTCTGGATGTCTCGAAGCTTGGTGGGAATCGCCATTCTCTCAATGGCCTTGATTTTTACTGGGTTGCATTCGATGCCGCGTTCGGAGACCAGGAAGCCTAGAAGCTGGCCGGCTGGTACTCCGAACTCGCATTTCTCGGGGTTAAGCTTGATTTGGAACCGGCGTAGGTTCTCAAATGTTTCCTTGAGGTCTTCCAGCAAGGTGCCGCGCTTCTCCGTCTTCACCACAATGTCGTCTACATAGACGTGGGCATTTCTGCCGAGTTGCTTGAGGAGGCACTTCTGCATGCAACGCTGAAAAGTGGCACCGGCATTTCTCAAGCCGAATGTCATAGTCAGGTAGCAAAAGGCTCCAAATGGCGTGATGAAGGCGGTCTTCAGGCGGTCTGCCGGATTTAACTTTATCTGGTGATACCCTGAGTAAGCATCCAAGAAACTCAACAGCTCGCATCCGGCCGTGGAGTCTATCACTTGGTCAATCCTTGGTAGGGCAAAGGGATCTTTGGGGCAGGCCTTGTTGAGGCTCGTGTAGTCTATACACATGCTCCACTTGTTGTTTTTCTTTAGCACGAGGACCGGGTTGGCGAGCCACTCCGGAAAGAAAACTTCCATAATGAAGCCGGCTGCCAGAAGCCGGGCTATCTCCTCTCCCACAATCCTGCGTTTCTCCTCCGACAGTCGGCGGAGGGGTTGTTTGACTGGCTTTGCGTCTTCTCGGACGTGTAGTTTGTGCTCGGCGAATTCCTTCGGAACGCCCGGCATGTCCTTGGGGGACCACGCAAAGACGTCCCGATTCTCACGGAGGAAATCGGTGAGCTCGCCTTCCTATTTGCTGTTTAGGTTTGCCCCAATGACGGCAAACCTCTCTAGGTGCTCGGGGTCAAGGGGTATCTTCTTCGTCTCCTTGGCCGGCTGGAAAGATTCTTGAGCATCATGCTCCTTGGGATCAGGGGACAAGGCCGACTGCTTGCCGGCTATGGCCACGACTCGGTCCAACATCTTCTTTTCTTCGGCAATCACAAGGGACTCGGCCAGCCGGCTGCTGGCTGCTGCGCACTCAGAGGACTTCTTGTAATCGCCGGCTACGGTGATGACGCCTTTGGTGCTTGGTATCTTCATCTTGAGGTATGCATAGTGGGGAACTGCCATGAATTTGGCCAAGGCAGGTTGGCCAAGCAATGCATGGTAAGGGCTCTCCAGGTCCACCACTTCAAACCAGACCGCTTCCCGGCGGAAATGCTCCTTGTCCCCAAAAAGTACATCAATCTTGATCTTGCCAATGGGGGCGCAGGACAGGCCGGGTACGATGCCATGGAACACTATCCGAGTAGGCATGAGTTGCTTTGTCTTGACGTTCAGCTTCTCCAGGGTGTCGTGGTACAAGATGTTAATGTTGCTCCCGCCGTCTATCAACACACGGGAGAAGCGGGCGGCGCGTCTGTCCGTTGCAAGGGTGGCATCCAGAACCAACGCATAAGAGCCGGGAGATGGCATCACCTCTGGGTGGTCGGCCCGGCTCCAGCTGATAGGTTTTTCTGACCAGTGCATGTGCTCGGCGGGGTTGGCAGCAACCATGCTGACTTCCTGGTTCTCTCGGCGTTTGCTGTGCCGGTCTTCGGGCTGGCTTGTAAAGATGATATAGGCGGCATGCTCGTCGGGGAACTCATCGTGCACGGCTCCGACTGCGGGCCGAGCGGCCGGCGGCGGCGGAACCGGAGGCGGTGGGCCGGCAGGCGGAGGCGGCACGAGCCCTTCGCCTTTAGAGATTCGGGTGAGCCAGTGGCACTTCCGGGTCGTGTGGTTGGACGGCTTCGCGCCGCTGTGGAACTTGCACGGGGCGTCGAGAGTCTGCTCGTAGGAGAAGGCCGGCTGCCAAGCCGGCTTGCCACCCCTCTGCTTCTTCGATGCGGGCCGCGCTTCGGGCTGCTCGTCTTCGACTGTGGCCACCTGCCGACTGGTGGAGGGCGGCACCGGGCCCTTGCGCTTGTGGTCGTTCGAGTGTGGGCGTCGACCGGAATCCCCGGCCGGCGTCTTGGGCGCCGGGTTGAGTACTTTTCCGGACGCGTCTACCCGGAGCTCGGTCTTCATTGAGTCGGCGGTGGCGTACTTGTCCGCTATGTCCAGAAGCTCGTCAAGGGTAGTCGCCTCATCACAGAGAAGCTTGTGCTTGAGGAGGGTGCCTTCTCGGCACCCGGCCGTGAAGTATTCTATGGCCTGCACCTCGTGCACCCCTTTTCAAGAGTTGCGGAGCTCGGCCCAACGCGTGAGGTAGTCGCGAGTTGACTCGGCGGGGCCTTGTACGCACAAGGAGAGCTGTCTGGGCTTGGGATCCCACTTGTAGGTGCTGGTGAAGTTGCGGACGAAAGCTTCTGTGAAATCTAGCCAACTGTTGATGCTGCGTGGTTTGAGGCTGTTGAGCCAGGTCCGCGCCGTGCCTTGCAGCATGAGGGGCACGTACTTCACGGCAACGCGCCGGTTGCCGTTGGCTTTGCTAACCGCCGTGGAGTAGTCGATCAACCAATCTTCCGGCTTCACGGAGCCGTTGTACTTGGGCGTGTCTCTTGGGAGCGAGAATCCTTTGGGGAAGGGCTCGTCGCGGATGCGGGGGCCGAAGCAAGGCAGACCGACATCGTCTTCTTCTTCCAGCGCCAGGGATCGCGCCAGGCGGTCGATCCGATGGCGGGCGTCATTTTCGCCGACTCCTTCGCGGCGACCTAGTCGGCCGCTGAGAGTCGGATGCGCCACAGGCGGAGGGGTGGGATATCTCTCTCCACGGGGCCGAGGCGGAGGCGGGTTGCCCTGCCACTCCACGGCCCGAGGGTGGCCTTCTGCGTCTTGCTCGATGGAGATCCGGGTTTGGCTTCGGCTGGCAGCCGGCTCTTTCTCGCGCCGCGCGCGGTCTCTACCCGCAGTCGGCGTCCGGGACGTCGCGCCGTGATCTCGGCGCGGGGAGGGCTTTCCGCGCGGGCGTCGGCTTCGTGCCGCTGCGCGGCTGCATCGATCAGCTGCTGGATGCGTCGGGTCATGTGGGGGAGTTCTTCGGCCCCCAGTCCGTCTAGCTCGTCTACGGCCGCCTGGGCGACGCGCAGGTTCTCGAGTGGAGTGGCGTAGACTGGGCGGTTGACTCCTAACGTGTCGGCAACGACAGCGCCACGCTGTCTGACAACGCCGACCCGGCTGGGCCCGCCTGGGGGCGGCGTGCCAAAGGCGGCGCGGTCGGCCTCGCATCGGTGGGCCTCAGCGAGGCGTCTCATGGAAACCAACTTCCGGCCCTCCGCGAGGAGGGCGAGGCGGCGAGCCTCCAGTGCTTCAGCGTCGGCATCGGCCGGGAGGGGGATGGACAAGTCGTGGACCGCCGCGTGCGGGGCATCGTGGGCGCTCTCATCAGCAGCGTCGTTGTGGCCGATGACCATCACCTCGGTGGTGACAGCGTCGCAGCCATCGGCTCAGGGAAGCGGGTCGTTGTAGATCGTGACGTTGGTGGGGAAGGTGTCGAATGAGGCCGTGTCGGAGTCGACAGGCATCGGACCGGTGGAGCCAACCGACTCCAAGTCCACAGCAGGCTCGCCGGAGACATGGAGCCGGCCGAGGAGGTTGACGAGGTGGTCGGTGCCCGCACTGGAGGCGAGCTCGTCGGAGATGAGGGTCTTGTCGAGGAGATCAGCGAGGCTGCTCGCTGTGCAGGCGTTGGTGATGCCTTGCAGCGCGTCGTGGCAAGCGCCATCGGGCGTGCCAGGCTGGCTACGCTCGCGGGGGAGGAAGAGGGTTCCCGTCTAGAACAGGTCTCCGGACGACGGTGCACCATGCCCCACGGTGGGCGCCAAATGTTGGATGGTAGGTGCGACATATGCCAACGGGTGGCTTATCATTGTGGGAGCCAGTAAGACGTCGCCGGTGCCTGGAAACGGGATGAGGCGAAGACATGCACGCCGGTGAATCTTACCCAGCTTCGGGGCTCTCCGTGGAGATAACACCCCTACTGCTGCTCTGCGGGGTCGCCGCATGGTCACTAGATGAACAAGTAGCTACACGATGCTCCTTGAGCTGTTTGGCGAGAGGAGGAAGAAGGGCTCTGCTTGCTCTCTTCTCCTCCCTACGTGGTGTCTAAAACTAGCAGGGATCCATCTCCCTTTGCATGGATGCCCCAGGGGGTTTATATAGGCCTACCCCCCGGGGGTACAATGGTAATCCGGCTGGGCGCGGGGCCCAGCCGTCTGTGTCTTCGCTCTCCGGCTTCTGCGCCGGCTGCTGGGGCCCGCCGGCTGGTGGGTCCCGTCGGCTACCGGCTCCTTGGTCGACAGGCAGGCCCCACTGTCCAGGGCCTTGTCGGTGGCTGGTTACTGTTGCTCAATCTTGGTGACGAGGGCTTTGCCGAGGTCAGCGTGGCTACAGTGCTGCCGTCCGGCGGGTGACCACTGTAGCCTCACCGCGTCTTGTCTCCTTAATGAGGCGTCTCCTTCGAGGGGGTGGCAAGCCGGCTGGAGAGAGCCAGCTCTGTCTTGGGCCGACTGGGGGAGGCCAGGCCGCCTTCGGGTGTCTCTTTGCCCGAAGGGGCCCACCGCCCGTGGCCGTACTGGTAGCCCGTCGTGGATGACATCAGGGTCAACGTGGCAACAGTGCTGCGCCGGACGGGTCATGGCCACCCGTACGGCGCACTGTGCCAGGCGCGCTCCGGGATTCGGGGGTGGCAGGCTTCACTGTAGCCACGCCCCGTCACATTGCCGTTATGTGGATGCAGACTTCGAGGGTACGGTCTTGACCGCTTTATGGGAGCCGGCTCCTTGGAGTCGGCCTTCTCGCAGCCGGCTCCTCGGAGCCGGCCCTCCCGCGGCTTTTTTCATGAGGGCTGAAGTCGGGCCGCCTTTCAATAGCCGACTTGGGAGACAGCCGGCCAGGGGAAGGCGGCCCCATGTTTTGGATTCTTAAGAGCCGGATCGGTTCGTAATTTTTTCAGAAAAGCCAGGGGGAGCCGACTAAGCTACCCGTGGTCACTTAATCCAACACTTACATTTCTTTTAGTAGTAGAAATAACCCCTATCACCTCCTAGGTTTACGTACGCAGACGTCCTTCCGACATACCACGTGATATGTATGCTTGAGTGCATCCCCTTCCCAGAAAAACACGATCGAACTTTGTCAAATTGCTGGTGATTACCATCGCCTAAGCACCAATGGACGTGGAATTGGTCCTTTTTTTCATTTGGGTCGGGCGTCAAAATTGGTCCACTTTTTGTAGGACCAACGTTTGCTCTCGTCCATGAAATTCTGGACCACACGCCCAATGGGCCGACCCATTTGGTCCGCCTCGCCTTTTTCCCAACAAACAAATATATGTGCATACCAAACATATTTAGATTGCTCGAATGAAACCGGAATTTCATGCCACCATCCATGTCAGCATACAAAATAATCTTCATCGTCAGCCATAATTTAGAATTCATGTTGGCACACCGATGCCGACACACATGCCAACACGGCACACACACATGCCGACATACAAAAATAATCGCGTCTTGGCCGTAGTTAATGCATCTCGGCCAAACATGAAGATGATCATGCTTCACGCAAGCTCGAGCATCTCCTTTTGCTTCTTCTCGAACCAAGCTCCTTTTGGGGGGGGCATCTTGATCAAGTTCACTTCCCTGATCTCCACCTTCCTTCGAGATTAACGTGAGTTTCATCTCATTTGCTCTTGTCTAGGCATTGGTCTCATCGATCTTGAGCTTCTTCTTTTGTATGTAAAAAAGATCTTCATTTGCTCCTCTTTCTCTGGGCGTTTCCTCTCTTCTCTCTTCTCAATTGACACCCTCTTTTGGGTCATGAACCCCTTCAAGGCGATTGTCGAAGCATCACGCTTTTCGTCCACCTTGGAATTGGTCTTCCCCTCGCCGCTTCTTACCTTCACTTGGTTCGGCCACCGATGAAGGCCCCCCCACCTTTCTTTTGGGCGGCATATGGCTCCTTAAACTTGGAGCACTCACAAATCATAGTCCAACAATGGGTCAATGTGAATGGCTTGTTCCTATCTTGAGCCTTAAAGATTTCCAAAGTTTGAAAAGCCTACACATGAAGATGAAAAGCAAGAACATACATTTATCCTTTGCGTCCCAGTGGATTGGTCGGCGATAGGGGTGGCACTGAGATCAAAGGGGAGGCACCACCTAGACATCGACACATACTCGCCCGTTTTCGGCGAGCCATCCCGAGGCGACACGGAGAAGCGGGACGCAGCCGGTTCATGTTTGGGACGGTACCCATACATTGGTGGCGTTGTCGACATGCATTATGACTCCGGAAGCTTGGGTGGGCGGGCCGCTAATGAGCCCATGCTGGTCGCGGCAGCGGCGGCGAGAAGGGTCGGTCCTTGCTACCATAGAATGAGGAGGGCCTGTGACGCGCTTTGGCGATGAGGGCATCACTCTCAATGGCAGCGGACTGGGCCTAAGTGGTTGCGGCCATAGCGGCTTCTTTTTTGCCTTCTCATTCTTTTTCCGGACCGCCCTCTTCAACATCTCGGCGCTCTTCTCCTCCGGGGTGCACTTCTTCTTCGGTTTCTTCGAGCCAATGGCACGAGCGGCCACAATGGGGGCGGTGGCAGGATTGGGCACACCGGCCATGGTGGGAGGGTGGGAGGGTTTTGGGAGAGAGGGTGTGATGGTGTGCCACAGACGGGCGGGCTAGAGGAGGACATGGGAAGGATGTCGCGGTTGTCCGCACAGAAGCAAACCCGACCCTAGTTTGGGCCGAAAATGGGTCCAAGCGGACATCCCTCCATTTGCGTCGGCGCGTTGGGCCACGTTTTTGCATATGCATTTTCCATAAGTGGATTTTAGAATGAGTTTATAATGAGTTTGTGCTTGAGGAGGAGCATGTGACGGTTGACGGTGTTGATGACTCCGGCCATGGTGTGGAGGCACATGAAAATGAAGCTTGAAAGAACTGGAGGTTAAAATGGGCCGAGATAATGTGGGATAACAGAGGTAACACATGGATCTGAAGCAGTAGAAGACAAGAATGATGAACTTGCCTGCTAATTCGGTATTAATGAACTTTCCCACTAAGCCATGTTGAGCCATGTGTTTGTTAGTTTGTAATGCAATTTATTAGTAGCTAGAACAAACAACCATTTGTTTAGTACTACCTATGTATTGTATTGTATGGTAAGGTCACCACTACGAGAAATAGTGACCACAACATTAGGCCGGGAGCAACCAAACGTCATCTTTTGCATCTTCACAACTATGATAATCAATTGCTATCAACGAAACACCATGCACCATACGACCTTGTGATGTAATGCAGGCAACCAAACAATGTGCATAATATGGTCTATAGCCTGTATTTACTTAGATTGAGCCAAACCACACATGCAAATTTGCCAATATAACCAAACAGGATGATAGAGCACTTGGCTAGATTCTGGAAGGATACTTGGCTGGGGAGATACATCTAGCCTTACAATATCCATCGCTTTATAATATTATACTGCGTAAAGGCACATTTGTCAGTACAATATTATGTTCGGTTCCCCTAAATACATAGTTCAGGTGGGCACTGGTTGGGAAACGATGGGATTGGTGGCTGCATTTACGTTCTAGGTTGATGGAGATCAACTTGTCTAATTAGCTAGATGTATTCCGATGGACCCTTTCTGTGTTTCGGGCATGTTTTTCATTAAATCTATGTATGTGGACTTGATTAATAATGGATCAATCATCGGGTCTATCAATATCAGAAAAACAAAGGTGCCTTTAAAAATCATGATTTTTATGTAGTTTGTGCATAAGGGAGTGATTCTAACAAATTTGAAAAAATGTAGGTGGAAAGAGAGTAAATGGTTTTTCTTATGACCACGAGGAAACAATTCAACATTTATTTCTCACATGACCACTAGCTAAATTATTATGCCGAAGAACATGTGTCTTTTAATGTACCTTCACCTAACATTATCTTCAATATGTTAGATAACTGGTTAGGTAGGGTTGAGCCTAGTATAATGACACATTCATGTGGAAGTTTGTGCATTAATTTGAGTTATTTGGAACTGTTGAAATGATTGTGTATTTAACATGACAAATATCACAAAAAAATTCAAGTCCGTTGCGCATCTGGATGGATTCGTATGTGGTCATTATTACTACATCATGCAGAAGTGAGAGAGAGTCTATGGTCTTTGGAGGCAATCAACGGGAGATGATAGCACAAGCTGTATGTGGTCATTATTACTACATCATGCAGAAGTGAGAGAGTCTATGGTCTTTGGAGGTAATCAATGGGAGATGATAGTACATGCTACATATAGCCGATTTGAATGAAGGTCCAATAATAGAATAAATGTTTAGGCCTCTTTCGATTCATAGGATAGGATTATCGTAAGAATAGAAATTTTGTAGGAAATGAGATGTCATGTATCCCAAATCCTATGAGTAGGAATAGGAAATGAGATGTCATTTGGTTGACACCAAAGGAATTTTTCCATTGAGTCTAGGCTCATTTTTATTTTCCTACGAAATATGAAGGATAGAAACCAATTATATGTAGGAATAGGAATCAATTTCTATGAACCAAAGGGCTCTAAAGAAAAAAATTCTATAAGAATCCTATCCTGTAAAATTCCTATGAAATTTCTCCAAACCAAAGGAGATCTTAGGTTGCCGGTTATTTGTTTACTTTCTTGTTATTGATTAGCTACTTAAGATGTTATTCATACCTTCAGACTACTCGTTTAAAATAGAGGTGATCCTCCTTTTGGTAAGAAGAATGACGGAATACTGTGAAGGGAACAGAAGGTAAACAACATACAGTTTTGCTAAAGCATATCTAGATGTGTCATAAGTATTGCACATTTAAGACCTATGTCATTGATTTTACGTCAAGATTCGTATGGATATTTTTCTTTTCTTTTCTTTTTCTCTTTATACTTGATTCACTCACTTAGATGTGTAATAACTAGAGGATGTGCTCTAGACACACCCACATACATAACATCTGCCAACATGTACCACTTGTCCACTCCTTGTTCAAAAGAAGCCATCGACTAAAACTAGATAACTTAGCATGTCATTCTGAGGTGCGCCATAAACCTCTTCAAGGAACAGCAGCCCACATACCGCTGCTACCGTCCTTGGAGCTTCTTTCGCCCTGCTACCGCTATCACTTGCCAGGAGCAGCATCTACTCAAGTTCGCTAACTGTCTTAATAACCTTGACACATAGAAGAGGACAGCTGGAACCAAGCGGCACCAGCAACTATACCCTAGAGTATGTTCAGGTGGTGAGTTCCAAACCAGCAACGGCAAAATATCACCTCCGTCCCAGCTACCCAGCCAAAACATCGCTGCACTTGCTCGCATCTCCAAAAGCACAGGCCCTTTGAGAGCCCAGAGACTACACAGCCGAGTTGGCCAGCTGAAGGATGCCACCAGCCACTTCCACCTTGCTGTCAAGCTGCACCTTCTGCTCCACGTCGCCGAAGGGCCAGTAGAAGCTGGGCTCCCCAAAGCTGTAGCTCGAAAGCGGCAGAGCATGCAGGGGCTCAGAGGCCTGGAGCTGCAGAAGGCCGTGGAGGACGTAAGGTGGCACTTGCACGTCACTGCACGACTGCTGGGGAATCGGAGGAGCCGAGGACACGAAGGTAATCTCGCCTTGCGCTTCTGGTGCTGCTGCCGCTGTTGGCTTGTGGCTGCTCATCCGCCTCCCGTTGACCGGAAGGTCGCTGCAGGCGATCGCCTCCAGGTTGTACCGGCTGGGCTCGAAGTTGGTGACGGCATTGTCGCCCCTGAACTTCAGCGCTGCGATGTCGTACGCCTCCGCCGCTTCTTCTTCGGTTGCTGAAAAGAGCAATTTGGTTTAGTTCCAAATGAGCTGAGCCAATCAATCATTACAGTATGGTATGCATCACAGAAGAACAGAGCAGAAGAGCTTGCATGATGCAACACCATAATGACATTCAGAGCTATCTGTATAACTGCAACGAACTGTTGACGGTGAACATTTTTTTTAGCAATTTAAAGGAACTCATATCAATGCTAACGGTAGTATTAGATCTAAAGTTCATGTCTTAGCATGAGAGACACAACGGTCTCTTACTCTCTGTTCATGAAAACTGGTTAATAGGACCATTTTTTTTTTTTGAAAAGGAGGAAAACCTCCGGCCTCAGCACCGATAGATGCATACGGCCATATTATTAAGAAGCACAAGAAGGTCTTAAGTTCCAATGCTGCTCATAGTCCGAGCAAATAGAAAAATATAAATAAGTCTGTAACGTGCCACACTCGGCGAAAACGCTCCACATCCGGCAATCAAGAATAGACCACGATGCCTAGACACCTAGCCTATTATTAAGTCGCCATCCAAATCGGCTGAAGATAGTCCGTGCTACCGTCTCCCAGCGGTTAATAGGACCATAGACCCCATGTATAAGCAATGCCCAGTCTGCACTACATTGTAGTACATGCAAGGCTACATTCCCTCGAGATCTCTTTGGAATGAAGAGAGATATCACAGTTAGTCAACTAGAGGCGCTTACCGAAAGTTCCCAGGTACAAGTCCTTGTTGCCTGCAACACGGCCAATTCTTGCCTGCCAGCGTCCATGTTGGTGGTGCCTGACAAAGCATATCACTATCAGGGACTAGGTCGAGCAGATTTTAACTGACGCGCAACATATTGATCAAACTGATGGATTCCTATAGTTGAAAATTACCTTGTGACACCTCTGTACACCGATGCACCCCTAGAGAAGCCACTGCTCTTCCTGCAGATTTACACCAGACAGTTTTCTTTTTAGGATCACCAAGCAGACAGTTGTAAGCACAAAACATGATGCCTGACATGAATGTGAGAAGTTATAAACACCAACCTCCTCAGTGAAGCTACAAGCTCGTGCCTGCTCATGTTTTGCATCTCCTCAAGCTCTCTGATGTAGTTTTCTTTCTGTAAAGCGAAGAAACTCAATGTTAGTTAAGCAAAAATTGCTGAGTTCAGAACCAGCATAATTATTATTTTTAAGGAAAAGGAACCATTTAGCACAACAGAATAAAACTGACACTCCCCGCAAAAAAAAAGGAATAAAACTGACACATAATTCCAATTGTTGACAATGGAATGTAAATACAATATATTGCACAAATAAACTTAGCAATATGAGGTGCATCTAAGAAAAAATATGCAAGTCGTCAACGGCACAAAAGACTTTGAATTTATGTCTTCCATCTTTACCATGACATGAGTTCAGAGAGGTGATAGGATAACATGGAAGTATTCAAAGCAAGGATAGAAGAAACACATACATCAATACCTATTAGAGAAGGAGGGAAGGATGACACTTACAGGGAAATTAGTAGTAGCATTGACACCCCAGTATTTCAGAGCAGCAAGATCATATGCCCTAGCAGCCCTATCTTCTTTTTCATAGCCACCTGCATAGTACCAAACATTGCTTTTAAGTTTCTACCAGATGTGATGCTTAAAAGACAGGACACACTAATATAAAAGGTAGGAGGTAACTGTTCATACCCAAGTAAACTGAATAATAGTCCCCGCATAGTCGCCAGATTAGCAAGCATAAAAATGGTAGACAATACAAGCCAAGTTAGTTCGAAGTGATAAGAGAAGAGAAAAAACAAATAAATGCATAGAGAAAACATGCATAACTATCATGTGATTCTTATAAAGAAAATAGATGCACCGCGCTTAATCCGCGCCTAACTGAGCAAAATATTCACTTAGTTATGATTGTGTTGCCTACCATGGACACGTCAAGACACCATTAATTAAAATCAAGTACCCATTGTGACCTGAAGTTGGTTACTTACAAATAGACAGCATGTTCCTGTATTACGTAGATGCTCGTTAACAACATTGACATGCAATCTAAGCTAAATTGAAACAGAGAAAAAAATACTCTTCTGAATTTATGCTTATAGTAGTAGTATCCAAGCTATGCTACCTTACAAAACTCAATGTTGGGGATATCGCTTATCGGGAACTTATCGGTCGACCCATGATAAGGGGTAAATCGGCCAGTTTATCGGCATATCGGCCGATTTATCCCCATATTGGCAGATTTATCGGCCGATTTATCTTATCGGTCTGACAGCGGTAAGCGATAAATCGGCCGATTTATCGGCATATCGGAAGATATCTTGAACAGTGATCTAGAGTAGTGGCTCCTCTAGACAACATAGGATGCAATGTGCACATTTCAACTCAGAGAATATTAATTTCCAAACATAATTTCCTAAATGCAACATAGTGCTCCTACTTGAACTGCATGCATGGGTTCCTGGTCTGGTAGACAAGAACATGAGTCATGCACCATGCACACACAGAAGTGGCAAGACCAAGAGATGATCTGTACATAGAATGAAGTAAGCAGAACATTTACGGGTGGCGGATAAGAGGATTTTGACAGCGAGTATGCAACATAAAAGAAGGTTGCTCAACGTATTGAAGTATCCACAATAACAATAATGAAAAGAGGGGGGAGTTAAGTTTAGCAATCTGCCAAATTCTTTCGAAAACACTAGAATGAAATAAAAAATCATAATTAGTAACATTTAAAACCATGAAATATGTTCACTTTGACTGGCAATATTTCCTGACCATGTGCGCCTGCACAATATTTATACATTTTAAATTAAATGATTGCAAGCCGAAGAAACATACTAACAAAAAAACGAGTCTGAAGATCATTATCCCAAAATGTACATTTAGTAAGAGTACCACCCTGGTTTGAAACTAAAGATTTCAGGAGTAACAGATTCATTACATTTGGTCTGATTCTCTAATTAGGCATCTGTAATTAGTTCAAGTTTGAACTAAATACTAGTGAGCACATAAACTGAAACTACTAGAACTCGTTCATTGGACCTATATAGCAGGCAACCTATTAGAACTACTACTTGTTATAGCAAATTACTGGCAGAAAGGAGCATATACCAAACGGTAAGCAGACCCCAGGCACTAATGTTTGATTAGCTTTCCTACCAAAAATGTAGTGATCGAACATAAGTGGCCTGGGCAGTTTGCAGGCTGCGTGCATGATGCAGAAGGCCAAATATGGGAAATGCACGGCCATGCGCCAAACATGTTTTGCTTGGACTGGAGTACATCAAAATTTATCTCTAGTGCAAATGTGAGTACAAACAAGCCTCGCGTATATATCTACTTGTACAACCGAGTGTAGGGCCACACACGTATATACAACAAAACTGTGCTGATCATCAACAAGGAGCGGGACAAAACTTTGGGTCGTTGCTGCCTGCTAGCTTAGCTGTGCCCTTGCTTGCTTGCTGGCGTCGCAAAAGTGGTCAGACGTGCATGCCATGCATGCCCATTTCAAAATTCGAAAACCCCTCGACCTCAAGAGGCTGGCAGATGAAAACAAAAAACAGATTGCTGGCAGATGAACGCAAACAGAAAAGAAGAAAGACTTGCAGCGGAAGAAGAAAGAAGCTGACCCACCCCACGCACGCATGAATGAACTCGCTGGAAACAGAAGACCCGGAAAAAGGCAAAAGGCTGCGTGCTCACTGTACTTGCAACTTGCAAGCTGGCATAAACTGCCGCCTGCCCACGCCAAGATTAATCGTATTGTTGTCCAGGGAAACAAATCTTTACCCCGGTTAATTGTTTCAGCTAGCGCGCTCTCTCTCTCTCTCTCCCAAAGACAATCGAAATCGTACTACTACTACTACTAGACATTGGTATTGCCCCGAGAAATACGAGAGGAAGAAGGAGAGAGAAAGAAGGCGGTCAAAGAGGTGGTGGTGGTGGGTCCGCAGCGAATCCGGGCGAGCGAGTAGTCTACCTCGCCATCATCATACACGGAGATGGCTGTCACCTCACGCACGCAGCACGCGACGTCTCTCTCTACCTCTCTTCACTCCCGAAACGGCGGCACGACATCCCATCGGGTCCTCCTTTTACCCCCCGTACGTACGCGAAAGATCCGAAGCCGCAAGCAAACCAAGATATAAATAATCGCCACCGTCGATGTTCAGATTAGCGGCGAGATTATGTGCTGGTTTAAGCCGGGGATCATGAGATGGTCACCTTGGCGTCCCTTGCGTTTCTGGCCCTCGCGGCGGCACGTGTTGTCCCACAGGTGCGCCTCGTACCGTTTGGTCCACCGGTGCCTGCGCTCGCATCGCACGTGTTAGTTAATACTAGTATGACTACTACTTTGGGGAGGGAGTGCTAATTAATCACACTCCTTAACCACACTTATCAGTTATCACTCGCTAAGCATACCTGGTCACCCCGCGGTAGCACGACGTCCTTTGGCCGGAGCTCGGCGTCAGTGGCAGCGCCGCGGCCAGCGCGGAGGAGCTCCCGGTGGTCTCCACGGGCGCCGCGACGGCCAGGTCCGTGGAGGCGTGGACGTCGTTGCGGGAGGACGCGAGGAGGAGGCGCCCCGGGTCGGCGCCGAGAGGAGGAGGAAGCGGAGGCGGGGCGGTGGCGAAGAAGTCGTCGGCGGAGAAGCCGTCGAAGGGGAAGAGTACCGCGTCGGACAGGTCCGTCACGGGAAGCGAGGCGGAGCCGTTCGTCGGCGGCGACATCATCACCCACCGATCACACACACACAACACAACCTGGGTCCTAGGGCTTTGAATGGGGTTTGACGTGAGGGGGAGCAAAAGGGGGCCGGGAAAGAGGGCGGCGCTGGCCAGGGACACGGAAGCGGGGGCGGAGGAAAGGAGGAGACGGGAGGCTCCGTCGTATTTATAGGGGAGGCGGGTGATAATGACGGGCGAGACGGTCGCGCACTTCTCCTCTCGTCTGGTCTTCTTCTTCTTCAACCAAAGTGCGGTGGGGACTACGGAATTGGAGTTGGAATGGAAGGGGAGGATGGGCGGTGGGGCAGCGCTGTGCTGTGCTGTTTTGTCCCTACTGCCTTTTGTTCGCGAGTTCCAGCACTGGTCTCCGCGCGGCGGTTTCCGTTTTAATATTTGAAAATCAGAGTTGGCAGCGTCGATGGTGGAATGCGAATGGATATGCATCAAAATTTCAGAAATGACCCATCGACGTAAGGGGATTCAAGAATGGGAGCGAGCCCCGTCCACGTGTGTTCTCTCTGTCTGACAGGAGAGGAAAAACAGTTGATCGTAGAAAAAAAGGGAAATGAAAACAGCCTACGTACCTTATAGCTTAAGAAATGGGAAATGGGGTAAAACATGCTGTTCGGTCAAACCTTTTCTCCGGCCAGACGTTTTTAAAAGTATAAGTTAAACTTGCTGGTAGGGATGGCAATAGGTAGGGTATGGGCGGGTACAACCGCCTTCTACCAAAATCCATACCCACGAAAAATTTCTGTACCCAGCCATTTCAATATTTATGGGCATAAATTGGCACCCAAGCCCATACCCATCGGGTATCTAGTGGATATAATATATAGCATTTAAAATTTTAAAATACAGAGAAATGGGTTTAAACTTCAAGTGATCATGGACGAGTAGTATATCACTAACACAGACTACTATGGTGGGTGGCCTCTTGAAGGCATCAAGGGAGTATGAGTGACGGTTAATAGAAAGCCGGTACAGTGGGAGGTCATGCTGGGAATGGGGAATAGCTGGATCGAGCGTTGGATAGGAGTCTGGTAGCGAAGAATCAAGATTTCATCTATTCAACGAGTCACATAGGATGCATGAGGAGTGGCGAGCCGGTGACTAAGGGCCTATGAGCTATGGCCAATTTAAGAAATCGAGACTTAGGGTGGGCCATAGGAGTTGGATGATGACCCCGCATGTCATAAGACTTATTTTTATTTATTAATTGTTTCTGGGTATTCATTGGGTTATCCATGGGTGCAATATCATACCCATATCCTATTTTGCGGGTATGGATACCCATTACCCATGGGTACAAAATCTCTTCAAGTCTTGCCCATACCCGTTGTTTTCGGATAGGGTACCCACGGGTACCCATACCCATGGGCAAAACTGCCATCCCTACTTGCTGGAACACCATTGGAAAAATTATATCCATTCATAATTGTTACGTGTGCTATTTTGAATTTGTATGTTAGCCTCCATCGAAAACAGAGAATTAAAAATAATTTGTGTGATACCCGTTGAAAATCATAATTATTTTTTAATGTCTTAATTGTAGCAACATTCATTGGAGTTGGTAACATCGAGGTAACGTCAATCATGTAGTATAAGATTGGAATTAGATCATAACCATAGTCAAACTTCTTAGAATTGTAAGTTCCACAGTAAATTACCTCGAGGAAAATATCCGTGTGTAAGCATGAAGATTGCCATATGTGCCATTTCAGATCTATATGTAACCGATCCTTCAAGGCAGATGGGTAACATGTCACTTGACTGCTAGGATTATGGACCCTATGAAAACACGGAAACGCCATTGTATTCGACGGTGCAACACCCTCCCTATGCCGGGTCACCGAGACAGTACACCTTGAATGCACAAACTGGAAGCGTGCGGGACTCATCAAGGACGAACTTGACCATCTCTTAGTGGAGCTAGATAGGTGGATTAACATGAGAGTAGGATAGGGCTTGTAGAACCGGTCGTGGCCGGGTAGAGTAGTGCTTGCTTGTAATCACATGTAACACTACTCGCGGAGGGTTTATTTAACCCATTCCCTTCTTTACTAGATGATATGCACGCTCGTGCATATTCCAGAAAAAAAAGACATCACTACCACTGAAATCCCCTCCTCTGGTGTTCATGATTTTGAATTTTCTTGTATCACTGAAGTGGCTAGAATAGAGTAAATAAGACCGAGACGATTACAAGTGTGTAGAAGAAGACCTTCACGCTATTCTACTAACTAGCGAGGTAGAGGCACAGCGTGGTGGTCATGCATTGGCACATCTTGCAAATTATTCACTGAAATGCACCGATGATTTTCATCTATACAATTTTTTTGGTCACATTAGTCAGAACTCCATGGTCATTTTTGATGACAGTCTTGCCTTCTCCTCAAATGACTACAATAGAAGAAATCATATTCATCGGCAAGCCTGTTTTGAAGTTCACAGGTTGCCATATTATTATAAAACAAACCATATTTGAATATCATATATTAAGATTACTAATTTTGATAACATTATCAAGAGGAATTTCTTATAAAAGCATGCAAATTAAGGTTTTCTCACCGATCTACATCCAGAAACGTTGTACTATGATGGGTGTTGTCAAGATACTCAAAACCATCAAGTTGTTTTCTGCCTCATGTGCTTTATAAGTTATGTAATTGTTTTCAGATTTCATCTCTTGTAAAAGCTGGTTCAGTGCCATTTTAGGAATGCCATCTAATATATATGTGCAATGATTACTATGCAGAAATAATTTAAGATTATGTTAGTAAAAATGAGCATTGCTTCTAAAATTCTATTTATACCTGACAAACCACAGAAATGTTTTGTGGCCTATATTCTTATTAGAGAAAAGAACCACATGATGTTACTTAAAGAGGCAAAGATCTCAAGACTAATTGTACATGTTGGCTAGAAACCCCAATTATATGCATGTGTGTTGTGAAAAGTTAAGTGCTTGTGCAAATGAATGTTGTATACTGGCGGATTGTATTTGTATGTAAATTTCATTTCCCGGTCTAACAACAAAATAGAAAGAATATGTAGCCAAGAAAATCATAATTGAGGAAAGTGCCTCAGGCCCTGGAAGCATTGGAAGTGGTTACAAATAAGGAGCCGCCTCTGGCAATCTCAGTATTGGTTTGTGTAAGTAAACCGCTTGTGGTGGGATTCAACGCAAGCAGTTATAGAAACTGCCTGCGTTATTCTGTGTATTAGCGACACAAGATTTGAGGCGAATCTCACAACCACCTCCACCCGATGTACGAAAACAGCCTGCAAAGCCCAGTTCTATAATAGTTCAAGTTTGTTGAAAGTAACTTGAGAGATCAGGATCTACAAGGTTAGGGTAACAATAAAATCAAATGGCAGAAGAATTATCGTGATTGGAAGAATGAAATCGTAATGTTATCTATGACAAAAAAGAATTGAATGAAAGGAGGAACATGTCCAAGATGGCATAGTAAAATAATTGCATCACTAGAAAGAGTGCATGAATCTGTGATGGGAAGAAGGGTGGCATGACCTTGCGATAGGACAAAATAGGAGGAAGTGGCCAATTGAGATTAGGGAGATGAAGAAGATTAATATAATTGAATGGACATAAAACCAATTGAGACAACGTGGCCAAAATATTGAATGGAAGAACGAAGATGACGCGAACGAGAAGTGCACCGAGGACGAAGAAGATAAACGATAACAATGGATGGAACATGATGAAAAAGAAGAACCAGTCTAAGAATGAAGAAGTAATTGAACACGACAGGAAGATGAAGCCTGTGTATAGGAACATGGATGTAGAAGAAGGGTTGGACAAAGTATTAGTATAAAATAAACATGTATGTTGTGTCCTATTGACAGGGTTCAGAATCTTCATCTCATTTTCAAGAAATTTCCCCTGAAACAAGTTTCTATACCATGACGCAGATCAACACTTTGTAGACGAATACTTAGGTGTGCCCGTGCGAATTTTCCAGTATCATGGCATAATCAAACTATGTCTATTACACACATCTATGTTTTTGATCCAAATGTAAGTGGTTGGAATGTACATCAAATCTTCTAACCAAGTGTACTAGACTGGCCCGTCTAACAATTACTGGCTCCCTCCAATTTGGGTAGAGTTGTCATTTTGATCATTAGGGTGGTACCTAAAATGTAAATCTGACAATTATTTCTTAATGAAAAAGCGTATTGTAAAAGTTGTTTTAGTGTCTGATTTTCGTGCATCCAGTTAAGATATTTCTGCACCTATTTGTGTTTATAGTTTCAAAAGAGTACCAAAATCATCACGAAGCACATATATTCTTGAACTAGTGTGAAGTACTAACGTATAATTACTAACTAAAAGTGGAACGATATATTTTGATAGTTTAACATTATTTGAGTGAATTTTAGTTTTTATTCCATGTTTTTGTTAGTTTATCACTAATTACCCCACATTTAGTTTTTATATATGAATTACACTATTTGCTCAAAAATTACTATCTTTTCCCTTTTAAATTACGAAAGTGATATGCTAGGTATATCCCATTGATCAAGAACGCTTTGCATGTCACATCATGGTTTCCATCCTTCTGTTATTGTCGGGTCCAAATTGGTACGCCTCATTGTACTAGATCCACACCACACAACGGGTAATCTAGGGGACATGCTTCAACATGCTTGAGCTTGCCCTCCAAAACTGCAAATAATAAATGAACATCACTACATAGAGGCGCCACATTGATGCTTCACATACGGTGGCTCACTCTCACCTGTCTCTTGTATGGAACAATGACACATAAGCATGACATTAACAAAAGATTTGCTCAAATTTGAGGTTAATTTTTTATCTCCCAAACCGTTAACCCAGTTGAGGATTATCTTTCACTGTTATCTTTCTCGTGGCGGGGTCTTCGAAACTAGATCCCATGTTGACAGGTTTCGACAACTTCTTTTTTGACGGTACTTGCGAGATTAATATCAAATACTTGCCATGTTATTAGCCACTTAGTTGTGAGATCATATCAACTTAGTTGCCAGATTATTGAATGTTGGTATGCATGACTAAATGACTTACTTCATGGTACTTGTGTAGGTTCATACATCTTCTTACTTATTGCTAACACCTAAATACTTACCATCTAACTCTACATAACACTGCAATGTTTAAAAAATACAAAATTATTTATCAGGTAACTACACACAATCTTTGTGGGAATTGTTCCCTATTTTAGATGATAACTATGGTGACATAATCTAGAAACAAGTGAAGAATAAAAATAATCAACAAGACATGTGAACCTGAGATCTTGTTTCGAAGCCCACGTCAGAGCAGACCCATCATTGAAGACGGACCACTACTCCGATTAATGGGTTGTGAGATAAATCATTTTAAATATTCAAATGTAATGATGTCAAAATGATGTGTAAGATTGTTGTATGCATGCATGTGCTCTCTCTATATGGGAAAAATTGATTGATGTTGCATTGAGGGAGGGCGTGAACACAAGAATGCAAATTAGATTTCTTTTTCTAAATATAAATTTATTACTACTAGTATTGCTTCCTAGCCCATGTGAATCATCACATTAAACGCGTAGGCTAGAAATTGTTAGCCCTTCTCACCATCAATTGTGTCCGCACGGCCACGGCCATGCCCACAAAACCCCGGCATAAAGTGGAAGCCGGGAAACGGGGAGCGTGTTGGGCTACCGCCGGAGGGAGGAGGTTGACATGGAGTAGAATCTGACAACAATAGAGGTAGGGAAAGATGGCTTGATCTAATGAGACATAGGTGGGTGACACAAGATCATACACAGATTCGGGCCCTTTGCGCGCGGTTGAGGTAAAAACCCTAGTCATGTCTTTCTGGAAGTTGTTCTTCCATAAGAATATGAAATTACAATGGTTGCAAACCATCAGCTCAAAACCCGGGGCAAGCTTATATAGAGTCTGTCATGCACCAGGGTTGGTCGTAAGTGCTAAAACGACGTATTGAATACCTGCAGTTTCATGTCCATTATGTGTGAAAATGAACACCTTAAACAGCTAGGAAAGTGGCCGGTAATGCTTGGCATTTATTACGTAGTGAAGCCTCATGCATAACTCCTCTCTAAATGCTCTTGGCCATTGGATTACTATGAAATCCGGTAGGTTACATCCTGATTGAGAAAGCTCTCGTCTGATGGGCAAATCGGCTAATGAAGATCCCCCGACTGGTAACCACTCGGACTAGGCCGCCAACATCAGCTGCTGGTGTTTAGCTAGTCCTTTGCGTTCATGGGGCTAGGCCTGCATGAACTCTTAGTTGGTCCTTATGTCATCATGGGCCTACCCGGTAGGGGATTCCCTTGTCAGAGGTCGCACTAGCAAGAGCGCCTAGGTAAGGAGGGAGCCATCGAGTCAGGGAGGTCAGGAGCGTCAGGCTACCTTTCACTGGTCACTAGAGTGCCAAACTATAGGATGGAGGATGCATCACCAATGCCATGTCTTCGTGGCCAATGGGAGACATCGATGCTACTGCTCCTCATTCGATAACAACGACAACCTTTTTTGACATATTTTAATTTGTTAATTGCAACAAAGAGACTACTTCACTCCATAGCTAGTTTTAGTTATAAAGTTGCAATCCATGATTTTTTTCTATTTTGTTGTAGATTTGCAATGAAGAGAAAGACTTTGCATGGGTGATTTACAAGCAGTCCATATATTCTCCATGTTGTTTTATACCCTTCGCCAATTGATGTTGTTCATGAACCTGCATCAATCGAGTGCTTGATACGTATCCAACATATCTACTTTTTCAAACATGTTTGCTCTTTTTGACCTCTAATTTGCATGGTTTGAGTGAAACTAACATGTACTAACGTTGTTTTTCAACATACCTACCATTGTGTTGTTTTTGTGCAGAAATAAAAGTTCTCAAAATTGAATGGAAATTTTTGGATAATTATTTTGAAATATATGAAAAAATATCAGAATGAAGAAGTATCGCGGAAGAGCCACGAGGGCCCCACAAGAGCAGGGAGCGCGTCCACCCCCGGTCGCATGATAACCCACAAGCATAGGGGATCACAACAGTTTTCGAGGGTAGAGTATCCAACCCAAATTTATTGATTCAACACAAGGGGGCCAAAGAATATTTGCATGTATTAGCAATTGAGTTGTCAATTCAACCACACCTGGAGACTAAATATCTACAGCAGAGTGATCAGTAGCACAGAAGTATGATAGTATGATAGTAATGGTAATAGTAGCAATAGTAACGGTAACAGTAGTAGTAGTTTCGTAGCAATTGTGACAGTAACAACAACAGTAGTAACTTAGCAAAGAAGAATATGTGAAAAGCTCGTAGGCATTGGATCGGTAATGGATAATTATGTTGGATAACATTCATCATGTAACTATTATAACCTAGGACGACATAGAACTAGCTCCAATTTATGTAATGTAGGCATGTATTCCGTATATAGTCATACGTTCTTGCGATAATAACCACTACAAAAAAATACACTTCCGTGATGATACATGTTTGTCACAGTAGGTCACGTTTTATGTCATGCATGTACATCCATGACGGTTTTATGACAGAATCAATATAGTCATACCTGTGCTGTCGTAGAAGTGTTCCATGACATTACCAAAATTATCATCACGGAAGTGTCCACTTCCATGACGATAAATCGCGCGTCATAGAAGTGGTTTCGTCAAGGGTGACCGACACGTGGCATCCATCGTAATGGGTCGCCGTTAAGCTACCGGGTCCGGTTTTCGATTCGATAACCCGTTAATAGCCCAGACCAATGGGAATTTTCCATGTGTAACATTCTGATTGGCCGGAGGAAACACGTGTCAACTCGTCAGTGGGTCAGATAGGCTCCTATGATATGTCGACACGTGCGACGGCCCACCACTGGCCCATTTAGCTTACAAAGACTGGCTTGTTTGACTTGGTCAAAAGTTTGCGGGCTGGCCCATGAAAAGCCTGTTAACGGCCTCTTCGCAAATAGCCCATTTTACGACCCGGTAACTCATGGCCCATTAGGGCCTACCCGAAATCGGCCCAACAAAGTCATGTGGGCCGTCGAATATAACACCAGCCCATTTCACTTTCGGCCCATGTATGGCCCACGATGTCTTTCGGCCCATATGAGGCCTTTCGTATCTTTAGGCCCTTTAAAGGCCCATGGTGACTCTACCCATAATGAACAGTAAATTTCTTTGTACCCATTAACGACCCATGATTCACATGGGCCGTTTCTAGCCCGTGTTAGCTTTCAGCCTACTGATGGCCCTGATATGTCTCCAACGTATCTATAATTTTTGATTGTTCCATGCTATTATATTATCTGTTTTGGATGTTAATGGGCTTATTTATACACTTTTATATTATTTTTGGGACTAACCTACTAACCCAAGGCCTAGTGCAAATTGTTGTTTTTTTTGTCTATTTCAGTGTTCCGTAGAAAAGGAATACCAAACGGAATCCAAACAGAATGAAACCTTCGGGAGAGTTATTTTTAGAACAAACGTGATCCAGAGGACTTGGAGTGGACGTCAAGCAACCTACAAGGAGGCCACGAGACAGGGGGCGCGCCTACCTCCCCTGGGCGCACCCTCCACCCTCATGGGCCCCTCGTGGCTCCACCAACCTACTTCTTCCTCCTATATATGTCCACATACCCCGAAAACATCCAGGAGCACCACGAAACCCTATTTCCACCGCCACAACCTTCTGTACCCAAGAGATCCCATCTTGGGGCCTTTTCCGGAGCTCCGCCGGAGGGGGCATCGATCACAGAGGGCTTCTACATCAACACCATAGCCTCTTCGATGATGTGTGAGTAGTTTACCTCAGACCTTCGGGTCCATAGTTATTAGCTAGATGGCTTGTTCTCTCTCTTTGGATCTCAGTACAATGTTCTCCTCGATCTTCTTGGAGATCTATTCGATGTAACTCTTTTTGCGGTGTGTTTGTCGAGATCTGATGAATTGTGGGTTTATGATCAAGTCTATCTATGAACAATATTTGATTCTTCTCTGAAATCTTTTATGTATGATTGTATCTTTGCAAGTCTCTTCGAATTATCAGTTTGGTTTGGCCTACTAGATTGATCTTTCTTGCAATGGGAGAAGTGCTTAGTTTTGGGTTCAATCTTGCGGCGTCCTTTCCCAGTGACAGCAAGGGCAGCAAGGCACGTATTGTATTGTTGCCATCGAGCATAAAAAGATGGGGTTTATATCATATTGCTTGAGTTTATCCCTCTACATCATGTCATCTTGCCTAATGCATTACTCTGTTCTTATGAACTTAATACTCTAGATGCATGCTGGATAGCGGTCGATGTGTGGAGTAATAGTAGTAGATGCAGAATCATTTCGGTCTACTTGTCGCGGACGTGATTCCTATATACATGATCATACCTAGATATTCTCATAATTATTCACTTTTCTATCTATTGCTCGACAGTAATTTGTTCACCCACCGTAATACTTATGCTATCTTGAGAGAAGCCACTAGTGAAACCTTGTTGGAAATATGCCCTAGAGGCAATAATAAAATGGTTATTATTGTATTTCCTTGTTCATGATAATTGTCTATTGTTCATGCTATAATTGTATTAACCGGAAACCGTAATACATGTGTGAATACATAGACCACAACATGTCCCTAGTAAGCCTCTAGTTGACTAGCTCGTTGATCAATAGATGGTCATGGTTTCCTGACCATGGACATTGGATGTCATTGATAACGGGATCACATCATCAGGAGAATGATGTAATGGACAAGACCCAATCCTAAGCCTAGCACAAGATCGTATAGTTCATCTGCTAAAGCTTTTCTAATGTCAAGTATCATTTCCTTAGACCATGAGATTGTGCAACTCCCGGATACCGTAGGAATGCTTTGGGTGCACCAAACGTCACAACGTAACTGGGTGGCTATAAAGGTGCACTGTGGGTATCTCCAAAAGTGTCTGTTGGGTTGGCACGAATCGAGACTGGGATTTGTCACTCCGTGTAAACGGAGAGGTATCTCTGGGCCCACTCGGTAGGACATCATCATAATGTGTACAATGTGACCAAGGAGTTGATCACGGGATGATGTGTTACGGAACGAGTAAAGAGACTTGCCGGTAACGAGATTGAACAAGGTATCGGGATACCGACGATCGAATCTCGGGCAAGTACTATACCGGTAGACAAAGGGAATTGTATACGGGATTGATTGAATCCTCGACATCATGGTTCATCCGAAGAGATCATCGTGGAGCATGTGGGAGCCAACATGGGTATCCAGATCCCGCTGTTGGTTATTGCCTGGAGAGTTGTCTCTGTCATGTCTACGTGTCTCCCGAACCCGTAGGGTCTACACACTTAAGGTTCGGTGACGCTAGAGTTGTAGAGATATTAGTATGCGGTTAACCGAAAGTTGTTCGGAGTCCCGGATGAGATCCCGAATGTCACGAGGAGTTCCGGAATGGTCCGGAGGTAAAGATATATCTATCTATATATATATATAGGAAGTCCAGTTTCGGCCACCGGGAGAGTTTCGGGGTCACCGATATTGTACCGGGACTACCGGAAGGGTCCCGGGGGTCCACCGGGTGGGGCCACCTATCCCAGAGGGCCCCATGTGCTGAAGTGACGTGGGAACCAGCCCCTGGTGGGCTGGTGCGCCCCCCTTGGGCCTCCCTTGCGCCTAGGGTTGGAAACCCTAAAGGGGTGGGGGCGCCTCCACCTGGCTTGGGGGCCAACCCACCCCCTAGGCCGCCGCCCCTCCCATTAGATGGGATCTCTAGGGGCCGGCACCTCCCCAGGGCCCCTATATATAGTGGAAGGGAGGGAGGGCAGCAGCACCCTAAGCCCTGGCGCCTCCCTCCCTCCCGTGACACCTCTTCCTCCCCGCTTGCGCTTGGCGAAGCCCTGCCGGGATCCCACTACTTCCACCACCACGCCGTCGTGCTGCTGGATCTCCATCAACTTCTCCTTCCCCTTGCTGGATCAAGAAGGAGGAGACATCTCCGCTCCGTACGTGTGTTGAACACGGAGGTGCCGTCCGTTCGGCGCTAGGATCATCGGTGATTTGGATCACGACGAGTACGACTCCATTAACCCCGTTGTCTTGAACGCTTCCGCTTAGCGATCTTCAAGGGTATGAAGATGCACTCCCTCTCCCTCGTTGCTAGATTACTCCATAGATTGATTTTGGTGATGCGTAGAAAATTTTAAATTTATGCTACGATCCCCAACAGTGGCATCATGAGCTAGGTCTATGCGTAGATTCTATGCACGAGTAGAACACAAAGTAGTTGTGGGAGATGATTTGTTCAATTTGCTTGCCGTTACTAGTCTTATCTTGATTCGGCGGCATTGTGGGATGAAGCGGCCCGGACCGACCTTACACGTACACTTATGTGAGACAGGTTCCACCGACTAACATGCACTTGATGCATAAGGTGGCTGGCGGGTGTCTGTCTCTCCCACTTTAGTCAGATCGGATTCGGTGAAAAGGGTCCTTATGAAGGGTAAATAGCAATTGGCATACCACCGTTGTGGTTTTGCGTAGGTAAGAAACGTTCTTTCTAGAAACCCATAGCAGCCACGTAAAACATGCAACAACAATTAGAGGACGTCTAACTTGTTTTTGCAGGGTATGCTATGTGATGTGATATGGCCAAAAGGATGTGATGAATGATATATGTGATGTATGAGATTGATCATGTTCTTGTAATAGGAATGACGACTTGCATGTCGATGAGTATCACAACTGGCAGGAGCCATAGGAGTTGTCTTAATTTATTTATGACCTGCGTGTCAATGAAAACGCCATGTAATTACTTTACTTTATTGCTAACCGTTAGCCATAGTAGTAGAAGTAATAGTTGGCGAAGCAACTTCATGAAGACACGATGATGGAGATCATGGTGTCATGCCGGTGACGATGGTGTTCATGCCACGCCTCGAAGATGGAGATCAAAGGCGCAAGATGATATTGGCCATATCATGTCACTTTATGATTTGCATGTGATGTTTGTCATGTTTTTACATCTTATTTGCTTAAAACGACGGTAGCATAAATAAGATGATCCCTCATTAAAATATCAAGAAAGTGTTCCCCCTAACTATGCACCATTGCTAAGGTCCGTTGTTCCGAAGCACCACGTGATGATCGGGTGTGATAGGTTCTAAAGTTCGCATACAACGGGTGTAAGCCAGATTTACACACGCAATACACTTAGGTTAACTTGACGAGCCTAGCATGTACAAACATGGCCTTGGAACACGGAAGGCCGAAAGGTCGAACATGAGTCGTATAGTGGATACGATCAACATGAAGATGTTCACTGATGATGACTAGTCCGTCTCACGTGATGATCAGACACGGCCTAGTTGACTCAGATCATGTATCACTTAGATGACTAGAGGGATGTCTATCTGAGTGGGAGTTCATTAAATAATTTGATTAGATGAACTTAATTATCATGAACATAGTCAAAAGGTCTTTGCAAATTATGTCGTAGCTCACGCTTGGTTCTACTGTTTTAGATATGTTCCTAGAGAAAATTTAGTTGAGAGTTGACAGTAGCAATTATGCGGACTGGGTCCGTGAACTGAGGATTGTCCTCATTGCTGCACAGAAGGGTTATGTCCTTAATGCACCGCTCAGTGTGTTGAACCTCGAGCATCGTCTGTAGATGTTGGGAAACATCTGACATACACGTTTTGATGACTACATGATAGTTCAGTACGTAATACTAACAGTTTAGAATTGTGGCACCAAAGACGTTTTCGAAATATCGCAGAACATATGAGATGTTCCAAAGACTGAAATTTGAATTTCAGACTAGTGCCCACGTCAAGAGGTATGAGACCTCTGACAAGTTTCTTAAGCCTGCAAACTAAGGGAGAAAAAACTCAATCATTGAGCATGTGCTCAGATTGTCTGAGTACTGCAATCGCTTGAATCGAGTGGGAGTTAATCTTCCAGATGAGATAGTGATGGTTCTCCATAGTCACTACCACCAAGCTATTGGAGCTTCGTGATGAACTATAACATATCAGGGATAGACATGATGATCCTTGAGCAACTCGCGATGTTTGACACCGCGATTGTAGAAATCACGTAGGAGCATCAATTGTTGATGGTTAAACCACTAGTTTCAAGAAGGGCAAGGGAAAGAAGGGTACTTCCTGAGACGGCAAATCAGTTGCTGCTCTAGTGAAGAAACCCAAGGTTGAACCAAACCCGAGACTAAGTGCTTCTATAATGAGGGGAACGGTCACTGAAGCAGAACTACCCTAGATGCTTGGTAGATGAGAAGGCTGGCAAGGTCGACAGAAGTATTTTGGATATACGTCATATTATTGTGTACTTTACTAGTACTCCTAGTAGCACCAGGGTAATAAATACTGGTTCGGTTGCTAAGCGTTAGTAACTCGAAATAAAAGGCTGCGGAGACTAGCTAAAGGTGAGATGACGATATGTGTTGGAAGTGTTTCCAAGGTTGATGTGATCAAACATCGCACGCTCCCTCTACCATCGGGATTGGTGTTAAACCGAAATAATTGTTATTTGGTGTTTGCGTTGGGCATAGACATGATTGGATTATGTTTATCACCACACGGTTATTCATTTAAGGAGAATAATGGTTACTCTGTTTATTTGAATAATACCTTCAATGGTCTTGCACCTAAAATGAATGGTTTATTGAATCTCGATCGTAGTGATACACATGTCCATGCCAAAAGATATAAGATAGTAATGATAGTACCACGTACTTGTGGCACTGCCATTTGAGTCATGTTGGTATAAAACGCATGAAGAAGCTCCATGTTGATGGATCTTCGGACTCACTCGTTTTTGAAAAGATTGAGACATGCGAACCATGTCTATTGGTAGATATGCATGAAGAAACTCAATGCAGATGGATCATTTGGACTCACTTGATTTTGAATCACTTGAGACATGCAAATCATACCACATTGGCAAGATGACTGAAAGGCCTCGTTTTCAGTAAGATGGAACAAGAAAGCAACTTGTTGGAAGTAATACATTTTGATGTGTGCAGTCCAATGAGTGCTGAGGCACGCAGTGGATATTGTTATGTTCTTACTTCACAGATGATTTGAGTAGATGTTGAGTATATTTACTTGATGAAACACAAGTCTGAATTATTGAAAGGTTTAAGTAATTTCAGAGTGAAGTTGAAGATCATCGTGACAAGATGATAAAATGTCTATGATATGATCATAGAGATGGATATCTGAGTTACGAGTTTGGCACACAATTAAGACATTGTGGAAATTGTTTCACAACTAATACCACCTGGACCACCATAGTGTGATGGTGTGTTCGAACATCACAACTGCACCCTATTGGATATGGTGCATACCATGATGTCTCTTATCGAATTACCACTATCTTTTATGGGTTAGGCATTAGAGACAACCGCACTCACTTTAAATAGGGCACCACACAATTCCGTTGAGATGACACCGTATGAATTATGGTTTAGAGAAACCTAAGCTGTCGTTTCTTAAAAGTTTGGGGCTGCGATGCTTATGTGAAAAAGTTTCAGGCTGATAAGCTCGAACCCAAAGCGGATAAATGCATCTTCATAGAATACCCAAAAATAGTTGGGTATACCTCCTGTTTCAGGTCCGGAAGCAAAAATGGTTGTTTCTAGAAATGGGTCCTTTCTCGAGGAAAAGTTTCTCTCGAAAGAATTGAGTGGGAGGATGGTGGAGACTTGATGAGGTTATTGAACCGTCACTTCAACTAGTGTGTAGCAGGGCACATGAAGTTGTTCCTGTGGCACCTACACTAATTGAAGTGGAAGCTTATGATAGTGATCATGAAACTTCGGATCAAGTCACTACCAAACCTCATAGGTCGACAAGGATGCATACTACTTCAGAGTGGTACGTAATCCTGTCTTGGAAGTCATGTTGCTAGACAACAATGAACCTACGAGCTATGGAGAAGTGATGGTGGGCCCAGATTCCGAAGAATGGCTCGAGGCCATAAAATCTGAGAGAGGATCCATGTATAAAAGAAAGTATAGACTTTGAAAGAACCACTTGATGGTCGTAAGGCTGTTGGGTGTGGATGGATTTTAAAAGGAAGATAGACAATGATGGTAAGTGTCACCATTAAGAAAGCTCGACTTGTCGTTAAGATGTTTCCCGACAAGTTCAAGGAGTTGACTATGATGAGACTTTCTCACTCGTAGCGATGCTAAGAGTTTGTTGGAATTATGTTAGCAGTTACTGCATTATTTATGAAATCTTGCAGATAGGATGTAAAAAACATTGTTTCCTCGACATTTTTCTTGAGGAAAGGTTGTATGTGATACAACCAGAAGGTTTTGTCAATCCTGAAAGATGTTGACAAGTATGCAAAGCTCCAGCAATCCTTCTAAGGACTGGAGTAAGCATCTCGGAGTTGGAATGTACGCTTTGATGAGATGATCAAAGATTTTGGGTTTATACAAAGTTTATGAGAAACTTGTATTTCAAAGAAGTGAGTGGGAGCACTATAGAATTTTTGATGAGTATATGTTGTTAACATATTGTTGATCAGAAATGATGTAGAATTTCTAGAAAGCATGAAGGGTTATTTGAAAAGTGTTTTTCAATGGAAAAACCTAGATTAAGCTACTTGAACATTGAGCATCAAGATCTATAAGGATAGATCAAAAACGCTTAATAGTACTTTCAAATGAATACATACCGTGACAAGATTTTGAAGGAGTTCAAAATAGATCAGCAAAGAAGGAGTTCCTAGCTGTGTTACAAGGTGTGAATATTGAGTAAGACTCAAGACCTGACCACGGCAGAAGAGAGAGAAAGGACGAAGGTCGTCCCCTATGCTTTAGACGTAGGCTCTATAGTATGCTATGCTGTGTACCGCACCTGAAGTGTGCCTTGCCATGAGTCAGTCAAGGGGAACAAGAGTGATCCAAGAATGGATCACACGACAGCGGTCGAACTTATCCTTAGTAACTAGTGGACTAAGGAATTTTCTCGATTATGGAGGTGGTAAAAGAGTTCGTCGTAAAGGGTTACATCGATGCAAACTTTGACACTAATCCGGATGACTCTGAGTAGTAAACCGGATTCGTATAGTAGATCAGTTATTTGGAATAGCTCCAAGTAGCGCGTGGTAGCTGCATCTACAAGATGACATAGAGATTTGTAAAGCACACATTGATATGAAAGGTTTAGACTCATTGACTAATAAACCTCTCTCACAATCAAGATATGAACAAACCCCATGGGTGTTGGATTCATTGCAATCACATAGTGATGTGAACTAGATTATTGACTCTAGTGCAAGTGGGAGACTGTTGGAAATATGCCATAGAGGCAATAATAAAATGGTTATTATTGTATTTCCTTGTTCATGATAATTGTCTATTGTTCATGCTATAATTGTATTAACCGGAAACCATAATACATGTGTGAATACATAGACCACAACATGTCCCTAGTAAGCCTCTAGTTGACTAGCTCGTTGATCAATAGATGGTCATGGTTTCCTAACCATGGACATTGGATGTCATTGATAACGGGATCACATCATCAGGAGAATGATGTGATGGACAAGACCCAATCCTAAGCCTAGCACAAGATCATATAGTTCGTCTGCTAAAGCTTTTCTAATGTTAAGTATCATTTCCTTAGACCATGAGATTGTGCAACTCCCGGATACCACAGGAATGCTTTGGGTGCACCAAACGTCACAACGTAACTGGGTGGCTATAAAGGTGCACTACGGGTATCTCCGAAAGTGTTTGTTGGGTTGGCACGAATCAAGACTGGGATTTGTCACTCCGTGTAAACGAAGAGGTATCTCTGGGCCCACTCGGTAGGACATCATCATAACATGCACAATGTGACCAAGGAGTTGATCACGGGATGATATGTTACGGAACGAGTAAAGAGACTTGCTAGTAACGAGATTGAACAAGGTATCGGGATACCGACGATCGAATCTCGGGCAAGTACTATACCGGTAGACAAAGGGAATTGTATACGGGATTGATTGAATCCTCGACATCGTGGTTCATCCGATGAGATCATCGTGGAGCATGTGGGAGCCAACATGGGTATCCAGATCCCGCTGTTGGTTATTGGACGGACTGAAGGAAATATGCCCTAGAGGCAATACTAAAGTTATTATTTATTTCCTTATATCATGATAAATGTTTATTATTCATGCTAGAATTGTATTAACCGGAAACATAATACATGTGTGAATACATAGACAAACAGAGTGTCACTAGTATGCCTCTACTTGACTAGCTCATTAATCAAAGATGGTTATGTTTCCTAACCATGGAC
The DNA here is from genome assembly GCF_003073215.2 of Triticum urartu. Lineage (NCBI taxonomy): Eukaryota > Viridiplantae > Streptophyta > Magnoliopsida > Poales > Poaceae > Triticum > Triticum urartu. The sequence continues at coordinate 429,375,945 of NC_053025.1, forward strand.
AAAGAGTTTTCATTTGATTAACAGGATCACATCATTAGTTGAATGATCTGATTGACATGACCCATTCCATTAGCTTAGCACCCGATCGTTTAGTATGTTGCTATTGCTTTCTTCATGACTTATACATGTTCCTATGACTATGAGATTATGCAACTCCCGTTTGCCGGAGGAACACATTGTGTGCTACCAAACGTCACAACGTAAATGGGTGATTATAAAGGTACTCTACAGGTGTCTCCAAAGGTACATGTTGGGTTGGCGTATTTCGAGATTAGGATTTGTCACTCCGATTGTCGGAGAGGTATCTCTGGGCCCTCTCGGTAATGCACATCACATAAGCCTTGCAAGCATTGCAACTAATGAGTTAGTTGCGAGATGATGTATTACGGAATGAGTAAAGAGACTTGCCGTTAACGAGATTGAACTAGGTATTGAGATACTGATGATCGAATCTCGGGCAAGTAACATACCGATGACAAAGGGAACAACGTATGTTGTTATGCGGTCTGACCGGTAAAGATCTTCGTAGAATATGTAGGAGCCAATATGAGCATCCAGGTTCCTCTATTGGTTATTGACCGGAGACGTGTCTCGGTCATGTCTACATTATTCTCGAACCCGTAGGGTCCGCACGCTTAAGGTTTCGATGACAGTTATATTATGAGTTTTGATGTACCGAAGTTAGTTCAGAGTCCCGGATGTGATCACGGACATGACGAGGAGTCTCGAAATGGTCGAGACATAAAGATTGATATATTGGACGGCTATATTCGGACACCGGAAGTGTTCCGGGGAAGTTTCGGATAAAACTAGAGCACCGGGGGGTTACCGGAACCCCCCGGGGGGTTAATGGGCCTCATGGGCCTAAAGTGGAGAAGAGGAGGGGCTGCCAGGGCAGGCCGCACGCCCCCTCTCCCCCTAGTCCAAATTGGACAAGGAGGGAGGGGCGGCGCCCCCCTCTCCTCTCTCCCTTCCTTCCCCCTCTCCTAATTGGACAAGGAAAGGGAGGGGAGTCCTACTCCTGGTAGGAGTAGGACTCCTCCTGCGTGCCTCCTCCTAGGGCCGGCCGCACCCCCCCTTGGATCCTTTATATACGGAGGCAAGAGGCACCCCATGGACACAAGTTGATCCACGTGATCATATTCTTAGCCGTGTGCGGTGCCCCCTTCCACCATAGTCCTCGATAATATTGTAGTGATGCTTAGGCGAAGCCCTGCGACAGTAGAACATCAAGATCGTCACCATGCCGTCGTGCTGACGGAACTCTTCCCCGACACTTTGCTGGATCAGAGTCCGGGGATCGTCATCGAGCTGAACGTGTGCTAGAACTCGGAGGTGCCGTAGTTTCGGTGCTTGATCGGTCGGGCCATGGAGACATACGACTACATCAACTAAGTTAACGCTTCCGTTGTCGATCTACAAGGGTACGTAGATCACACTCTCCCCCTCTCGTTGCTATGCATCACCATGATCTTGCGTGTGCGTAGGAATTTTTTTGAAATTACTACGAAACCCAATAGTGGCATCCGAGCCTAGGTTTTATATGTTGATGTTATATGCACGAGTAGAACTCAAGTGAGTTGTGGGCGATATAAGTCATACTTCTTACCAGCATGTCATACTTTGGTTCGGCGGTATTGTTGGACGAAGCGGCCCGGACCGACATTACGCGTACGCTTACGCGAGACCGGTTCTCCCGACGTGCTTTGCACATAGGTGGCTTGCGGGTGACAGTTTCTCCAACTTTAGTTGAACCGAGTGTGGCTATGCCCGGTCCTTGCGAAGGTTAAAACAACACCAACTTGACAAACTATCGTTGTGGTTTTGATGCGTAGGTAAGATTGGTTCTTGCTTAAGCCCGTAGCAGCCACGTAAAACTTGCAACAACAAAGTAGAGGACGTTTAACTTGTTTTTGCAGGGCATGTTGTGATGTGATATGGTCAAGACATGATGCTAAATTTTATTGTATGAGATGATCATGTTTTGTAACCGAGTTATCGGCAACTGGCAGGAGCCATATGGTTGTCGCTTTATTGTATGCAATGCAATCGCGCTGTAATGCTTTACTTTATCACTAAGCAGTAGCGATAGTTATGGAAGCATAAGATTGGCGAGACGACAACGATGCTATGGTGGAGATCAAGGTGTCGCGCCAGTGACGATGGTGATCACGACGGTGCTTCGGAGATGGAGATCACAAGCACAAGATGATGATGGCCATATCATATCACTTATATTGATTGCATGTGATGTTTATCTTTTATGCATCTTATCTTGCTTTGATTGACGGTAGCATTATAAGATGATCTCTCACTAATTATCAAGAAGTGTTCTCCCTGAGTATGCACTGTTGTGAAAGTTCTTCGTGCTGAGACACCACGTGATGATCGGGTGTGATAGGCTCTATGTTCAAATACAACGGGTGCAAAACAGTTGCACACGCGGAATACTCAGGTTATACTTGACGAGCCAAGCATATACAGATATGGCCTCGGAACACAGAGACCGAAAGGTCGAGCGTGAATCATATAGTAGATATGATCAACATAGTGATGTTCACCAATGAAACTACTCCATCTCACGTGATGATCGGACATGGTTTAGTTGATTTGGATCACGTAATCACTTAGAGGATTAGAGGGATGTCTATCTAAGTGGGAGTTCTTTAAGTAAATTATTTGAACCTAAATTTATCATGAAACTTAGTACCTGATAGTATCTTGCTTGTTTATGCTTGATTGTAGATAGATGGCCCGTGCTGTTGTTCTGTTGAATTTTAATGCGTTCCTTGAGAAAGCAAAGTTGAAAGATGATGGTAGCAATTACACGGACTGGGTCCGTAACTTGAGGATTATCCTCATTGCTGCACAGAAGAATTACGTCCTGGAAGCACCGCTGGGTGCCAGGCCTGCTGCTGGAGCAACACCAGATGTTATGAACGTCTGGCAGAGCAAAGCTGATGACTACTCGATAGTTCAGTGTGCCATGCTTTACGGCTTAGAATCGGGACTTCAACGACGTTTTGAACGTCATGGAGCATATGAGATGTTCCAGGAGTTGAAGTTAATATTTCAAGCAAATGCCCGGATTGAGAGATATGAAGTCTCCAATAAGTTCTATAGCTACAAGATGGAGGAGAACAGTTCTGTCAGTGAGCATATACTCAAAATGTCTGGGTATAATAATCACTTGATTCAATTGGGAGTTAATCTTCCAGATGATTGCGTCATTGACAGAATTCTCCAATCACTGCCACCAAGCTACAAGAGCTTCATGATGAACTATAATATGCAAGGGATGAATAAGACTATTCCCGAGCTCTCCGCAATGCTGAAAGCTGCGGAGGTAGAAATCAAGAAGGAGCATCAAGTGTTGATGGTCAACAAGACCACTAGTTTCAAGAAAAAGGGCAAAGGGAAGAAGAAGGGGAACTTCAAAAAGAACAGCAAGCAAGTCGCTACTCAAGAGAAGAAACCCAAACCTGGACCTAAGCCTGAAACTGAGTGCTTCTACTGCAAGCAGACTGGTCACTGGAAGCGGAACTGCCCCAAGTATTTGGTGGATAAGGATGGCAAGGTGAACAAAGGTATATGTGATATACATGTTATTGACGTGTACCTTACTAATGCTCGCAGTAGCACCTGGGTATTTGATACTGGTTCTGTTGCTAATATTTGCAACTCGAAACAGGGACTATGGATTAAGCGAAGATTGGCTAAGGACGAGGTGACGATGCGCGTGGGAAACGGTTCCAAAGTCGATGTGATCGCAGTCGGCACGCTACCTCTACATCTACCTTCGGGATTAATATTAGACCTAAATAATTGTTATTTGGTGCCAGTGTTAAGCATGAGCATTATATCTGGATCTTGTTTGATGCGAGACGGTTATTCATTTAAATCTGAGAATAATGGTTGTTCTATTTATATGAGTAATATCTTTTACGGTCATGCACCCTTAAAGAGTGGTCTATTTTTATTGAATCTCGATAGTAGTGACACACATATTCATAGTGTTGAAACCAAAAGATGCAGAGTTGATAATGATAGTGCAACTTACTTGTGGCACTGCCGTTTAGGTCATATCGGTGTAAAGCGCATGAAGAAACTCCATACTGATGGACTTTTGGAACCACTTGATTATGAATCACTTGGTACTTGCGAACCGTGCCTCATGGGCAAGATGACTAAAACACCGTTCTCCGGTACTATGGAGAGAGCAACAGATTTGTTGGAAATCATACATACAGATGTATGTGGTCCGATGAATATTGAGGCTCGTGGCGGATATCATTATTTTCTCACCTTCAGAGATGACTTAAGCAGATATGGGTATATCTACTTAATGAAACATAAGTCTAAAACATTTGAAAAGTTCAAAGAATTTAAGAGTGAAGTTGAAAATCATCGTAACAAGAAAATAAAGTTTCTACGATCTGATCGTGGAGGAGAATATTTGAGTTACGAGTTTGGTGTACATTTGAAACAATACGGAATAGTTTCGCAACTCACGCCACCCGGAACACCACAGCGTAATGGTGTGTCCGAACATCGTAATCGTACTTTACTAGATATGGTGTGATCTATGATGTCTCTTACTGATTTACCGCTATCGTTTTGGGGTTATGCTTTGGAGACGGCTGCATTCACATTAAATAGGGCACCATCAAAATCCGTTGAGACGACGCCTTATGAACTATGGTTTGGCAAGAAACCAAAGTTGTCATTTCTGAAAGTTTGGGGCTGCGATGCTTATGTGAAAAAGCTTCAACCTGATAAGCTCGAACCCAAATCGGAGAAATGTGTCTTCATAGGATATCCTAAGGAGACTATTGGATACACCTTCTATCATAGATCCGAAGGCAAGACTTTTGTTGCTAAGTTCGGAAACTTTCTGGAGAAGGAGTTTCTCTCAAAAGAAGTGAGTGGGAGGAAAGTAGAACTTGACGAGGTAACTGTACCTACTCCCTTATTGGAAAGTAGTGCATCACAGAAAACTGTTTCTGTGACACCTACACCAGTTAGTGAGGAAGCTAATGATGATGATCATGAAACTTCAGAACAAGATACTACTGAACCTCGTAGATCAACCAGAGTGAGATCCGCGCCAGAGTGGTACGGTAATCCTGTTCTGGAAGTCATGCTACTAGATCATGATGAACCTACGAACTATGAAGAAGCGATGGTGAGCCCAGATTCCGCAAAATGGCTTGAAGCCATGAAATCTGAGATGGGATCCATGTATGAGAACAAAGTATGGACTTTGGTTGACTTGCCCGATGATCGGCAAGCAATTGAGAATAAATGGATCTTCAAGAAGAAGATTGACGCTGACGGTAATATTACTGTCTACAAAGCTCGACTTGTCGCAAAAGGTTTTCGGCAAGTTCAAGGGATTGACTACGATGAGACCTTCTCACCCGTAGCAATGCTTAAGTCTGTCCGAATCATGTTAGCAATTGCTGCATTTTATGATTATGAAATTTGGCAGATGGATGTCAAAACTGCATTCCTGAATGGATTTCTGGAAGAAGAGTTGTATATGATGCAACCAGAAGGTTTTGTCGATCCAAAGGGATCTAACAAAGTGTGCAAGCTCCAGCGATCCATTTATGGACTGGTGCAAGCCTCTCGGAGTTGGAATAAACGCTTTGATAGTGTGATCAAAGCATTTGGTTTTATACAGACTTTTGGAGAAGCCTGTATTTACAAGAAAGTGAGTGGGAGCTCTGTAGCATTTCTGATATTATATGTGGATGACATATTACTAATTGGAAATGATATAGAATTTCTGGATAGCATAAAGGGATACTTGAATAGGAGTTTTTCGATGAAAGACCTCGGTGAAGCTGCTTACATATTAGGCATTAAGATCTATAGAGATAGATCAAGACGCTTAATTGGACTTTCACAAAGCACATACCTTGACAAAGTTTTGAAGAAGTTCAAAATGGATCAAGCAAAGAAAGGGTTCTTGCCTGTGTTACAAGGTGTGAAGTTGAGTAAGACTCAATGCCCGACCACTGCAGAAGATAGAGAGAAAATGAAAGATGTTCCCTATGCTTCAGCCATAGGCTCTATCATGTATGCAATGCTGTGTACCAGACCTGATGTGTGCCTTGCTATAAGTTTAGCAGGGAGGTACCAAAGTGATCCAGGAGTGGATCACTGGACAGCGGTCAAGAACATCCTGAAATACCTGAAAAGGACTAAGGATATGTTTCTTATATATGGAGGTGACAAAGAGCTCATCGTAAAAGGTTACGTTGATGCAAGCTTTGACACTGATCCGGACGATTCTAAATCGCAAACCGGATACGTGTTTACATTAAACGGTGGAGCTGTCAGTTGGTGCAGTTCTAAACAAAGCGTTGTGGTGGGATCTACATGTGAAGCGGAGTACATAGCTGCTTCGGAAGCAGCAAATGAAGGAGTCTGGATGAAGGAGTTCATATCCGATCTAGGTGTCATACCTAGTGCATCGGGTCCAATGAAAATCTTTTGTGACAATACTGGTGCAATTTCCTTGGCAAAGGAATCCAGATTTCATAAGAGAACCAAGCACATCAAGAGACGCTTCAATTCCATCCGGTATCTAGTCCAGGTGGGAGACATAGAGATTTGCAAGATACATACAGATCTGAATGTTGCAGACCCGTTGACTAAGCCTCTTCCACGAGCAAAACATGATCAGCACCAAGGCTCCATGGGTGTTAGAATCATTACTGTGTAATCTAGATTATTGACTCTAGTGCAAGTGGGAGACTGAAGGAAATATGCCCTAGAGGCAATAATAAAGTTATTATTTATTTCCTTATATCATGATAAATGTTTATTATTCATGCTAGAATTGTATTAACCGGAAACATAATACATGTGTGAATACATAGACAAACAGAGTGTCACTAGTATGCCTCTACTTGACTAGCTCATTAATCAAAGATGGTTATGTTTCCTAACCATGGACAAAGAGTTGTCATTTGATTAACGGGATCACATCATTAGTTGAATGATCTGATTGACATGACCCATTCCATTAGCTTAGCACCCGATCGTTTAGTATGTTGCTATTGCTTTCTTCATGACTTATACATGTTCCTATGACTATGAGATTATGCAAATCCCGTTTGCCGGAGGAACACTTTGTGTGCTACCAAACATCACAACATAAATGGGTGATTATAAAGGTACTCTACAGGTGTCTCCAAAGGTACATGTTGGGTTGGCGTATTTCGAGATTAGGATTTGTCACTCCGATTGTCGGAGAGGTATCTCTGGGCCCTCTCGGTAATGCACATCACATAAGCCTTGCAAGCATTGCAACTAATGAGTTAGTTGCGAGATGATGTATTACAGAACGAGTAAAGAGACTTGCCGGCAACGATATTGAACTAGGTATTGAGATACCGACGATCGAATCTCGGGCAAGTAACATACCGATGGCAAAGGGAACAATGTATGTTGTTATGCAGTCTAACCGATAAAGATCTTCGTAGAATAGGTAGGAGCCAATATGAGCATCCAGGTTCCGCTATTGGTTATTGACCGAAGACGTGTCTCGGTCATGTCTACATTATTCTCGAACCCGTAGGGTCCGCACGCTTAAGGTTTCGATGACAGTTATATTATGAGTTTTGATGTACCGAAGTTAGTTCGGAGTCCCGGATGTGATCACGGACATGACGAGGAGTCTCGAAATGGTCGAGACATAAAGATTAATATATTGGACGGCTATATTCGGACACCGGAAGTGTTCCGGGAAAGTTTCGGATAAAACCGGAGCACCGGGGGGTTACCGGAACCCCCCGGGGGGTTAATGGGCCTCATGGGCCTAAAGTGGAGAAGAGGAGGGGCTGCCAGGGCAGGCCTCCCCCTCTCCCCCTAGTCCGAATTGGACAAGGAGGGAGGGGCGGCGCCCCCTCTCCTCTCTCCCTTCCTTCCGCCTCTCCTAATTGGACAAGGAAAGGGAGGGGAGTCCTACTCCCGGTAGGAGTAGGACTCCTCCTGCGCGCCTCCTCCTAGGGCCGACCGCACCCCCCTTGGATCCTTTATATACGGAGGCAAGAGGCACCCCATGGACACAAGTTGATCCACGTGATCATATTCTTAGCCGTGTGCGGTGCCCCCTTCCACCATAGTCCTCGATAATATTGTAGTGATGCTTAGGCGAAGCCCTGCGACAGTAGAACATCAAGATCGTCACCACGCTGTCGTGCTGACGGAACTCTTCCCCGACACTTTGCTGGATCGGAGTCCGGGGATCGTCATCGAGCTGAACGTGTGCTAGAACTCGGAGGTGCCGTAGTTTCGGTGCTTGATCGGTCAGGCCGTGGAGACGTACGACTACATCAACTAGGTTAACGCTTCCGTTGTCGATCTACAAGGGTACGTAGATCACACTCTCCCCCTCTTGTTGCTATGCATCACCATGATCTTTCGTGTGCGTAGGAATTTTTTTGAAATTACTACGAAACCCAACACGGAGAGTTGTCTCTGTCATGTCTACCTGTCTCCCGAACCCGTAGGGTCTACACACTTAAGGTTCAGTGATGCTAGAGTTGTAGAGATATTAGTATGCGGTTAACCGAAAGTTGTTCGGAGTCCAGGATGAGATCCCGGATGTCACGAGGAGTTCCGGAATGGTCCGGAGGTAAAGATATATATATAGGAAGTCCAGTTTCGGCCACCGGGAGAGTTTCGGGGTCACCGGTATTGTACCGGGACCAGCGGAAGGGTCCCGGGGGTCCACCAGAAGGGTCCCGGGGATCCACCGTGTGGGGCCACCTGTCCCGGAGGGCCCCATGGGCTGAAGTGACGTGGGAACCAGCCCCTGGTGGGCTGGTGCGCCTCCCTTGCGCCTAGGGTTGGAAACCCTAAAGGGGTGGGGGCGCCTCCACCTGGCTTGGGGGCCAACCCACCCCCTAGGCCGCCGCCCCTCCCATTAGATGGGATCTCTAGGGGCGGCGCCTCCCCAGGGCCCCTATATATAGTGGAGGGGAGGGAGGGAAGCAGCACCCTAAGCCCTGGCGCCTCCCTCCCTCCCTCCCGTGACACCTCTTCCTCCCCGCTTGCGCTTGGCGAAGCCCTGCCGGGATCCCACTACTTCCACCACCACGCCGTCGTGCTGCTGGATCTCCATCAACTTCTCCTTCCCCTTGCTGGATCAAGAAGGAGGAGATGTCTCCGCTCCATACGTGTGTTGAACGCGGAGGTGCCGTCCGTTCGGCGCTAGGATCATCGGTGATTTGGATCACGACGAGTACGACTCCATCAACCCCGTTCTCTTGAACGCTTCCGCTTAGCGATCTTCAAGGGTATGAAGATGCACTCCCTCTCCCTCGTTGCTATATTACTCCATAGATTGATTTTGGTGATGCGTAGAAAATTTTAAATTTTTGCTACGATCCCCAACAAACCTATGGCCCCCGGGTCTATTCTCTATTATATTAATCTCCCGTCAACAAGTTATTTCTAGCGCCATTTATTTTGCAATCTTTACTTTCAATCTATATCATAAAAATACAAAAATATTTATCTTGTTATTATTATCTTTGTCAGATCTCACTCTCGTAAGTGACTGTGAAGGGATTGACAACCCCTTTATCGCGTTGGTTGCGAGGTTCTTATTTGTTTGTGTAGGTACGAGGGACTTGCGCGTAGTCTCCTACTGGATTGATACCTTGGTTCTCAAAAACTGAGGGAAATACTTACGCTACTTTGCTGCATCACCCTTTCCTCTTCAAGGGAAAACCAACGCAGTGCTCAAGAGGTAGCAAGAAGGATTTCTGGCGCCGTTGTCGGGGAGATCTACCACAAGTCAAGACATACCAAGTACCCATCACAAAATCTTATCCCTCACATTACATTATTTTCTATTTGCCTCTCGTTTTCTCCCCCCACTTCACCCTTGCCGTTTTATTCGCCCTCTTTCTTCTGTTCTCCTTCTCTTTTCTAGTTCGTCTCTTTCCACTTGCTTCTTGTGTACTTGTGTGTTGGATTGTTTATCACGATGGCTCAAGATAATACTAAATTATGTGACTTTTCCAATACCAACAATAATGATTTTATTAGCACTCTGATTGCTCCTCTTACCGATGCTGAATCTTGTGAAATTAATACTGCTTTGCTGAATCTTGTCATGAAAGATCCGTTTTCCAGCCTTCCTAGTGAAGATGCCGCTACCCATCTAAACAGCTTTGTTGATTTGTGTGATGTGCAAAAGAAGAAATATGTGGATAATGATATTGTTAAATTGAAGCTATTCCTATTTTCGCTTAGAGATCGTGCTAAAACTTGGTTTTCGTCTTTGCCTAAAAATAGTATCGATTCATGGAACAAGTGCAAAGATGCTTTTATCTCTAAGTTTTTTCCTCCTGCTAAGATCATCTCTCTTAGAAACGATATTATGAATTTTAAGCAACTAGATCATGAGCATGTTGCACAATCTTGGGAGAGGATGAAATTAATGATTTGTAATTGCCCTACACATGGTTTGAATTTATGGATGATCATACAATTTTTTTATGCTGGATTGAATTTTGCTTCTAGAAATCTTTTAGATTCGTCCGCGGGAGGCACTTTTATGGAAATCACTTTAGGATAATCTACTAAACTCCTAGATAATATTATGGTTAATTATTCTCAATGGCACACTGAAAGATCTACTAGTAAAAAGGTGCATGCAATAGAAGAAATTAATGTTTTGAGTGGAAAGATGGATGAACTTATGAAATTGTTTGCTAACAAGAGTGTTTCTTCTGATCCTAATGATATGCCTTTGTCTACTTTGATTGAGAATAATAATGAATCTATGGATGTGAATTTTGTTGGTAGGAACAATTTTGGTAATAATGTGTATAGAAGTAATTTTAAAGGCCGTTTCCTAGTAATTCCTCTAATAATTATGGTAATTCCTACAAAAATTCTTAGGGAAATTATAATAAGATGCCCTCTGATTTTGAATCTAATATTAAATAATTTATTAGTTCTCAAAATAGTTTCAATGCTTTGATTGAAGAAAAATTGTCTAAGATTGATGAGTGCAAAGAAAGAACCGCTCGGATGCGTGCTAAAAAAGGTTGCTTTGTGAAAGCGTGTTCTTCTAGTTTTGATGATAATAAGGATGAAGATATAAAAGTGATTGATGTGTCTCCTATTAAATATTTGTTTTGCAATATGAATCTTGATAATGATGGGACTGGAGATGAGTCAACTTTAGTTACAAGGCATCCCAATGATTCGGAGTTTTTAGATCTTGATGCAAAAATTGATAAAAGTGAGATTGGAGAGGTCAAAACTTTACATAGCAATGAACCCACTATTTTGGATTTCAAGGAATCTAATTATGATAATTGTTCTTTAATAGATTGTATTTCCTTGTTGCAATCCGTGCTAAATTCTCCGCATGCTTATAGTCAAAATAAAGCTTTTACTAAACATATCGCTGATGCTTTAATGCAATCTTATGAAGAAAAGATTGAATTGGAAGTTTCTATCCCTAGAAAACTTTATTATGAGTGGGAACCAACTATTAAAATTAAAATTAAAGATCATGAATGCTATGCTTTATGTGATTTGGGTGCTAGCATTTCCATGACTCCAAAAACTTTGTGTGATGTGTTAGGTTTCCGTGAATTTGATGATTGTTCTTTAAATTCACATCTTGCAGATTCTACTATTAAGTAACCTAGGAAGAATAGAATTTATGATGTTCTTATTGTTGAAAATAGGAATTATGTGCCCGTAGATTTCATTGTTCTTCATATTGATTGCAATCCTACATGTCCCATTATTATTGCTAGACCTTTCCTTAGAACGATTAGTGCAATTATTGATATGAAAGAAGGAAATATTAGATTCCAATTTCCTTTAAGGAAAGGCGTGGAAGACTTTCCTAGAAAGAAAATTAAATTACCTTATGAATCTATTATTAGAGCCACTTATGGATTGCATACTAAAGATGATAATACCTAGATCTATCCTTGCTTTTATGCCTAGTTAGGGCGTTAAACGATACCGCTTGTTGGGAGGCAACCCAATTTTATTTTTGTTCCTTGATTTTTGGTTCAGTTTAGTAATAAATAATCCATCTAGACTATGTTTAGATGTGGTTTCATGCTTTTAATTAGTGTTTGTGCCAAGTAGAACCTTTGGGAAGACTCGGGGGAAGTTTTAGTAATCTTGTTGTAAAAAACAGAAAATTTAGCGCTCACGATATTTGCTGCCATATTTTACTGGAGAGTGCGATTAAGTTGATTCGTTTTGCAGATGATTAATAGATAAATTCCTCACTTCCAGAAATTTATTTTAGAATTTTTGGGGTTACAGAAGTATTCGAAAGCTACAAATTACTACAGACTGTTCTGTTTTTGACAGAATCTGTTTTTCGTGTGTTGTTTGCTTATTTTGATGCATCTATGACTAGTAACGGAGGTGATGAACCATAGAGAAGTTGGAATACATGTAAAATATTAAGGAGAAAGCAAAGCCAAACAAAATAGCTTTGGTCTATATACAAAACTTATTCTGGTGAACCCATGTAAAATATTAGTTGTATTTTATTGCAAAGTACATAATAAAACCAGGTTCTAAACATATGACCATGTATCATGGCTAATGTATTGTCTATTTCTTCACATTGTATTGACAACTAAGGATAAATAGACAAAGTTTATAATACGATAAGCATAGTATGACATCATTCATATCACAAAACAACTGAGAACAGACAAACATGTAATTGTAACATTGTGTGGGCAAGTCCAACACAAAACTAGATTACAGATCAAGATCAAAGGAACATCACTCCTCTATTTTAAACCTTGTAAGGTGCAATGATACGCTAATAAAATTGTGTATAAAATTGAAAAGTAATAGACATTGGCTGCAAACCATGCAGTTCAAGGCACAAGTCAGAGTAAGTAGTAGTTAAAAGGCATGAGGATTAAGGACTTACAATAACGGCTTTGACTGGTGTAGTCATGCCCTTCGTCTTGCTGGTGTGACAATCCTTGAAGATTTCCACAACATTTGGTTCAGGTACTTTTTGGTCCTTGTGGGCTTTCCTCTACATCTGGAGCAAGTCAATATAGATATGATAATATGGTACAACGAAAAGAGTGAAACAACAACTAATTACAAGAGCCTCGCAGTGTGCAGTATAGCTACGAGATCCTATCATCTATTGGAATTTCACTTTGATACAGTTGGCCTTGTTCTTTGAACAGTTCACCTACAAGAAGATAGATTTGTGAGGCACATGCGTAAATAGGACTTCAACATGTGATTTGATCACATATATATAATGTACCTGATACTTTGGATCAGACCAGTGTTTCACGAGGCCTCTCCAGTCTTCAACCGATATATTTTCCACTAGAGATGTTTGGGCAAGTTCACTGTTAGCCTTGCCTTCAAAGTGAGTTTTCGTCAAGTTATACCGATACTGTCGCAGAGCAGACTTGAAAACATGGCTGCAAGCTTGTCTGGTTGCATCATCTTGGCTATCCAACTTGAACCTCATCTGTTGAAAATTATGGGAGTCTCATTATCAGCAACCTAGAAAGTATGGAACAGAGCGACATGATATTACTAGTTTCCATACATAACCATACTTACAGATCAATGGTTGAGGAAGGTGTTGAACTGGATTTCATCTTTGTCATTCCTGTACTGAATCCATGTTGGGAGGATATGTACATTTTTTTTTGCGGGTGGGGAGGATATGTACATGACACCTAACGGCAACCGCTGCCTCTGATACTAACTTGGCTGACTCTGTAGCATCACGTGGCCTTTTTAAACCTACCTTAAAACGGATCTCCATTCTTCCTCCTCTAGATTTAGTTAACCCACCAAGCATTATCCCTGATGTTTGTTTCCTCTTGTGCCTAGGTGCTAGTGCAACAATGAACATAGGAAGTGTTAGTGTACATCAAACTGTGAGACTACATATAAAAAAGCATGCAACTGTAACTTGACTCCGTCAACTACCTTCTTGCTGTTGAAGCTCACAAAGTTCATCTGATCTTGCCAACTCATCTTGTGTCAAGAGTGCTTCAGAAGTAGTGTCAGGTGGCAAGGGAGCTTGGGAACGTGCTGCTAGCTGAGTTGACCAACGAGTAACTCGTGCAGCTGGTGGTACTGTGGAAGGTGTTGCAACAACTAGGGCAGTATCTGCTTGTTTGGTGGCAGCTATTGGTTTCTGTTTGGCTTGTTCTGCAGCTTGCGTAGCACGGGATACCCTGTTTGTACAATTTTCCGCTGGACTTTGACCTTCTATTGCACCATCAGTACCAGCAGAATCTGCAGGATTCTTCTGCTTCCTTTTCCCTGTCATTTTGTATTCCTTCCTCTTTCTCTGTGCCATGTTAAGTCAAGTCGACAAGAAAAATGAATAACAATTTAGTTCTTTAGAACAAATTGATGTGTGATACAGACGAACTAAACTTTGATGTTAGAAAACCACATGATAGGAGGATGTAATATGTACAAAAAACAGGACATCATGAGATAACCAGAACTATGATGTGTAAACTAAGCAGAAAACATTTCACTAAATTAGAAGCAATGTAATGGAAGGTAGACACCATACGAAAGATGCTACAAATATCGCTCTGCCAAGTTAACAGTGTCTCGTCATAAATGGTGTTTAAAAAAATGTGAAGCAGAACAAGAAATAAATCATATGCAAGATGCAAACAACATCACACTACCAAGTTAAAGGTCTCTCGTCATTAGTGCCATTGCATATTCACAGCTTATGATTTGTAAACTAAGGAGAAGACATTTCAACAAATTGGAAGCAATGAAAGCTAGACACACCATATGAAAGATGCAACAAATATCACTCTACCAAGTTAAAACTGTCTCGTCATAAGTGCCATTTCGACAAATTAGAAGTAGTACAAGCTAGAAAAGAATGCGAGATGTAACCTATATCACACTCCCAAGTCAAACGTGTCTTATGATAAGTGATTGTTGCAGGTTACACAACAATAGTACTTTGATGTAAGAACATGGTGTGATAGACAGATATTGTATGTTCTAGAAACTGGAACACTTGTCTTATTCACAAGTATAATGTGTGAAGTAAGCATATGGAATTCAACAAAATTAGAAGCAATACAAGCTAGACATCATACGTAACATGCAACCACATATAACAATGCCAAGTTAGAGGGAGCACCTGTGATGGTGCACTAGGAGACGTGCTCATCATCAGCACAACTACGTTGAGTGTCTATGCATGTGTTGTCTTGCAAATCTTCTTGGGGGTGGCGGGGTAGAATCTGTAGAGGCCCTACATTTGGAAGGAGCACCTATATTCGCTGACTTGCTACTTTCCTTCCACTTTATTGATTTTGAATTGTCAAGTAAAACTGAAAAGAAAAAGCAATAAAGTTCACTCTTTAGAACTCATTCGTGCATGGTACTGACAATCACTACTTTGATGTAAGGCAAACACATGATACCAGGATGGAATATGTACGAAAAACAGGACGACATGGCATATTCACAGCTATTTGTGTAAACTAAGCAGAAGTCATTTCAACAAATAAGAAGCAATGCAAGCTAGACACCACATGAAAGATGCAACCAATATGACTCTGCCAAGTTAAAAGTGTCCCATCATAAATGGCGTTTCAACAAATTAGAAGTAGTGCATGCTATAAATCATATGAATGATGCAATTAATATCACACTGCATATACTAAAGGTGTCTCGTCATATTGATTCATGCGGGATACAAAAAAATAGTTTTATGTAAGGACATGCTTAATAGACAGATGCACTATGTACTAAAAATAGGAAGGCATGTCACATTAACAGGTATAATGTATAAACTAAGCAGAATAGCACATGCAATTTAACCAGATTGGAAGAATTACAGTCTAGACACCATATGCAACAGGCAACCACATATCATGCTGCCAAGTTAGAGAAAGCACCTGCGATGCTGGTGTAGGGGAAATGCGGTCATCAACTATAGAGCTACATTCACTATCTTCATCTAGCCTTGCTGTTCCTTGAGAATCATGTGGGGAGGCTAACACCGCATTCTTCAAAAGAGGATCTGTTCTCAAAGTAACCCACTGGGGTGACTGTCTCATCATAAGTGCTTGATGAGGGATACACAAGAACTTTAGTTTGATGTAAGAACATGGTTAATAGACAAATGTATTAGTATGTACCAAAAACAGGAAGGCATGTCATATTCAAAGGTATAATGTGTAAGCTAAGCAGATGCAATTTAACCAAATTGGAAGCAATACAAGCTAGACATCCGACTGGAGTGGTGAGCATGATCATCAAGGACCTGAGAGCCCGGTCGGAGGTGGGCTGCTTCACCACCATAGTGGCTTTTTAGTTGGCTTCCAGGTGATGCATGTCTGTGCTGGGCTTGTCACTGGCTCGGCCAGTGCCCTGACTAGCTATTTGTCTTCTGCTGCTCCCAGGATGGTGGTTCATGTAAAAAATATGTTTCCTTATCTTATAAAGACTGACTTTGGCCTTTTGAATACAAGCTAGACACCATATGCAACATGCAACCACATATGACGCCGCAAAGTTAAAGCAGGAACCTGGGATGGTGGTTCATGGCGAGTGAGGTCATCAACTCCAGAGCTACGTTTACCGTCTCCATCTGCTGACACTGCACCCTTTATAATGCTGAAACGTGTCTGGCCTAGCCGCGTACCACGCTGGAGCAACTTCTCTCTTTTCTTTTCTGCTTCTGTCAAGGCAACAGTCTGAAATACGCTTGCATAAAAACACAATAGTGAGAGTATGGGTGAAGTGTGTGCAGAAGTAGTGCACTGTAAAAGTAGCAGATAGCAGGTGGCTGAAAAAAATGACAGGAGACATATGATAGCTCTACAACATTGGATGGCAAAAAAAATTAGATTCTACTCCGTATGGTTTTGTAATATATCAGCACAGGGATGTCTGGGAAATGCATGTACTCCTCCAGCACACCACCACATGTGGTCCTATCAAAATAACAGTCGTCTGAAAATAAATAGGTCAGTCGATTTTTTATGAACTGTCCGATCTATAAGGAACGGGCAGATGGCCTTCATCTACCTGCCGCCAGTCACTGTTGATGATCTTTCTCGAACCGCCAGCGACCACCAGCATAGATCCCTGCCTCCGCCGCCCCGCCCTCCCCTCGACCTCACACCACCTCCGTGCTTGATAGCACCCCCAGGCCATCCCTTTAATCCCGGCCGACCTCCAGATCGGGCGCCAATAGCTCTAGGCCCCACATGCCCCTAAGATAAACACCGAAGCACTGCTTCCCCAGCGCAATAGGCAGACTAGCGCCTGTTACACTGGGGAATGCTTCCGTTAATTGGGAATCAACTAACCAGGAATTGAAATCCGGGGGGCGACGAACCTCTAGCTAAGGTGAAATAGTATATGAGGAGAAACCTTGTGCATCACGAGTTACTAGGAACATCTAGTATCAAGAAGAAGAGGTCAACTAGTGTCTTCTATGGGATGAATACTGTGCAAGCAGACACATAAGATTTGCACGAATAAGGGAAGAGGAGTACCATTTACGGTTGCCAGTATTGTGTCCTTCATATGTCACGGCGATGTTCTTCTTTTTGTCGGGGGAACCGATGTTTTGGAGGAGGGTGTAGCCTTGGATGAACCCATGGCCAAATGTTGACTGTGTTGCCATGGTCGTATGTCAGCGGAGGGGAAGCAGATCCGAGGTGGCGAAGGATGGCATAGAAGGAACAACTCCAGTGCGGTGGACGGTGGCGAAGTTGGAGCGGCAGCAGCGAGGCGCAGGACGGCGTGGTTGAACTGGCTCGGGTACGGATAGCTCGGCCTCGGCTTCAACTACTAGTCATGGAGGGCGTTGCGGTTGAGGTTGCGGTGGACGACGACATCGGGGTATCGGCTCCGGCATGATGGAGGAGGGCGGCGGTTGATGGGTGGGATGGCGGGGGGGAGCTAAGGGAGAACCATGTTTCTGTTTGGGACGCGCTAGTTTTTGGCTTTTTTGAACAGATGGGACGCGCTTGTTTGAAATTTGGGGAAAGTACAAACTTTGCCCCGTCTTAAATTTCGGACCTAATGTGGGTCGATGGTAGGATGGTAATCCCAGGTGTCCCAAATAGTGGGTGGGAGCGATTTCGGCCACGCGCATGTGTGCTTAGGCGGCCATTGTGTATGAATGTTTTTCAGAGGCGGTTGCGTGGCGTCTAGAAGAAGCTACAAACCTACCCCGGTTTAGACCTTTGGATGTCAGGCCGGTAGGTTTCACAGGTCGGAGTTAGAAAGTAATTTCCTTCTAACAAACATTGGTCTCATGCGGTTTCGGGCGAGTAGAGGCTCTTTTGGCGCTTCATTTGAAATTTTGAAACAGAAGCATTCACGTTTAGAGTACTTTTGAACTTTGAGGATTGACCTAAATAGACAATGTTAAATTTGACCTTGTATGTTTGAAAACCTCATTAAATTATCCGCTTCTTTTTGAAATTTTGACACTTGAAAATCCTATAACTACGATTATTTTGGAATGGAGGAGCTAAATTTGAATCTATTTTGTACACAACTATATATGCTATTATGTACAAAAGCAGACCAAAGATTGGTGCCCCCATAATTTAGGTATGATTGCCATGATATCGAATTCAAATAATTGAATGGACTTCATGTTGAATTCGAATTTTTTGAACCACCTTAAGTTGAATTCAAATGTATGCTAGTTCATAGCTAGCTATTTATAATGTTCATTGTGTAACTTCCGTATGTATAATGTGCTTTACACACACAACATGAACTATACTCACGTTTATATTCGATTGCTAAAGCGATGCATTGTCTGGAGTTCAAAATACTAACTATGTGGACCAATTGTGTCGAATAACAACATAGACATGCTCAAATTCGATAGAATCTAGATGTCTAATGGATCAATGACCGTTCCTTATGCGGATTGCAAATATCATGATCCCATCCTAATAGTTGGATACAATTTATATCTTTAATCAATGTGTACATCAGTCTTTTACGTGTAGTTTCACTCTCCATCGGTGGTCTCTCACACATGCTCACACACTCTCTCCCGAGGTGTCTTTCTCGCAGACATGCTCTCGATATAACCCTCCCTCCCTCTCGTAACCATTTACGATTGTTTTCACTAACCTTTATCACAGGCACTCTTCCTCTCACAAGCATACACACGCACAATCCCCATCGATCCATTTCTGTATACATATACCTGCCTACGTGTCTCCTGTACGTGCATTATCTTTAGGCCTGTCTCTCATGGATTGTCTCACACCTCTCTTCCTAATCGATGAGTGTGATTCTAGGAGAGCATTTATGTAGGATGCCCCTTAAAGTTAGGTTGGATGAATAGTTGAAGGAAATATGCCCTAGAGGCAATAATAAAGTTATTGTCTATTTCCTTATATCATGATAAATGTTTATTATTCATGCCAGAATTGTATTAACCGGAAACATAATACATGTGTGAATACATAGACAAACAGAGTGTGACTAGTATGCCTCTACTTGACTAGCTTGTTAATCAAAGATGGTTATGTTTCCTAGCCATAGACATGAGTTGTCATTTGATGAATGGGATCACATCATTAGGAGAATGATGTGATTGACTTGACCCATTCCGTTAGCTTAGCACTTGATCGTTTTAGTATGTTGCTATTGCTTTCTTCACGACTTATACATGTTCCTATGACTATGAGATTATGCAACTCCCTTTTACCGGAGGAACACTTTGTGTGCTACCAAATGTCGCAATGTAACTGGGTGATTATAAAGGTGCTCTACAGGTGTCTCCAAAGGTACTTGTTGAGTTGGCGTATTTCGAGATTAGGATTTGTCACTCCGATTGTCGGAGAGGTATCTCTGGGCCCTCTTGGTAATGCACGTCACTATAAGCCTTGCAAGCATTGTAACTAATGAGTTATTTGTGGGATGATGCATTACAGAATGAGTAAAGAGACTTGCCGGTAACGAGATTGAACTAGGTATTGAGATACCGACGATCGAATCTCGGGCAAGTAACATACCGTTGACAAAGGGAACAACTTATGTTGTGAAAGCACAAGTGCTCCCTAGGTGGTTTTGGTAATTAATGTCACCATATCTCTTGTTGGACTAACACTTTTACCTAGTATGTTTCAGATAAGTTCAACAATGAAGTGACATGGACTAGAGGATGTGGAACCCCTTCAAAATGCTAAGGACAAAGGATTGGCTCAAGCTCCAAGTTCAAGACTCTACATTTTCTATTTTAGTGATCCAAGATCACATTGAGTCCATAGGAAAGCCAATACTATTAAGAAGGGATGAGGTGTTTCTTAATGAGGCTCTTGCTCAAATGCTTAGTGATATGCTCCAAAGCCCTCAACCACTTTCTCACATCCACATATGACCTAAACCAAAAGTCAAACTCGGCCCCACCGATTCTTTCTATCCGGAGCCACCGAGTTCAGTTGACATAGCCACTGCCAGAAACCCTAGTCAGTTCGGTCACACTGATGGGATCTCGGTCTCACCGAGATGGGCTTGCAAACTCTCTGTTGCCCATTGCAATATTTTCGGTCCCACCGAGATATGCAATCGGTCCTACCGAGTTTGCTTGGCCAACTCTCTGTTTCGCTTATTACCCAAATCAGTCCACCGAGTTTGAGTAATCGGTCAAACCGAGTTTTGGATTTACCCTAACCCTAGCACATCGGTCCCACCGAGTTGATCCTGTCGGTCCCACCGAAAACCCTAACGATCACTAGCTTTGCTGAATCGGTCCGACCGAGTTTATCAATTCGGTCCCACCGAGAGTGGCAAGTTGTGTGTAATGGTTAGATTTTGTGTGGAGGCTATATATACTCCTCCACCTCCTCTTCATTCATGGAGAGAGCCATCAGAACAAACCTACACTTCCAAATTACTTTTTCTGAAAGAGAACCACCTACACTTGTGTTGAGGCCAAGATATTCCATTCTTACCATATGAATCTTGATCTCTAGCCTTCCCCAAGTTGCTTTCCACTCAAATCCTCTTTCCACAAAATCCATATCCTATGAGAGAGAGTTGAGTGTTGGGGGGACTATCATTTGAAGCATAAGAGCAAGGAGTTCATCATCAACACACCATTTGTTACTTCTTGGAAAGTGGTGTCTCCTAGATTGGCTAGGTGTCACTTGGGAGCCTCCGACAAGATTGTGGAGTTGAACCAAGGAGTTTGTAAGGGCAAGGAGATCGCCTACTTCGTGAAGATCTACCACTAGTGAGGCAAGTCCTTCGTGGGCGACGACCATGGTGGGATAGACAAGGTTGCTTCTTCGTGGACCCTTCGTGGGTGGAGCCCTCCGTGGACACGCGCAGTCGTTACCCTTCATGGGTTGAAGTCTCCATCAATGTGGATGTACGATAGCTCCACCTATCGGAACCACGTCTCAAAAATCTCCGTGTCTCCAAATTGCATTTGCACACTCCAATCCCATCTCTTTACATTCTTGCAAGTTTCATGCTTTACTTTCCGCTGCTCATATACTCTTTGCATGCTTGCTTGATATGTATTGTGATTGTTAAACTTGTGCCAAAACTCCACTTCAACTTAAAGAAATTAAAACTTCAACTTTTAGCACTTAGTGTCTAATCACCCCCCTCTAGACACCTCTTCTTGATCCTTTCAATTGGTATCAGAGCATTGGTCTGCATTGCCTTGGTTTAAACACCATTGGAGGAAGATGGATGAGTCTACTTTGGGGAGTCTTAGACATAGAGTGCCTATTCTTGATGGAGAATATTTTCATGAGTGGAAAAATTAAATGTTTGAGATTTTCAATGAATAACATTTGAACAAGTACATTACTAGCCCTTGTGCACCTCATGTTGATCCTTTGCATCCTACCCTTGATGATTCTATTGACATGATCCACAACCTTAGAACTGTTAATCTTATCACTAGAGGCTTGCCTAGAAACTTGATTGAATGTTTGCCTACTCTTGATTGTGCCTACAATATATGGAGATTTATTGAGGAACGCTTTCCAAATTATTCCTTGAAAAATCTAGATAAAATTCTCCATAAGTCAATTGCCTTGATTAAGATGAGTTCCAATGATCCCAAATTTGGTGACTGCTTGTTTGAGCTTACTAATCTTACGAGTGCCAAAGGAGATGTTGGAATCATTAGCAATGTCATTTCTAAAGCTATTAGAATTCATAAAGATAACCATAGAAATGATCATTTATCTAATGAATTACCCTCTCTAGGAATTGATCAATCACAAGATGATGTTGAACATGGATACTATGATGAGGATGATGATGACAGTGACTATGATCTTAATGATGCAATGAGACACTTTGGTCTTATGGTAAATCTTTGCGGCTACATGGCTGGAGGAAAGGAATGGGTTCTTGATAGTGGATGTACTGATCATATGACCGGAGATAAAGATATGTTCCGTGAGCTTGCTGAAAACGACGGCCCTCGAAAGTATGTCACCTTTGGTGATAACTCAAAGGGTAAGGTGGTTGGCCTAGGTAAGGTGGCCATCTCACATGATAGCTCCATACAAAATGTCATGCTCGTTGAATCTCTTGGGTACAATTTACTTTCATTATCTAGACTTGTTGATTTCGGTTTCAATGTCCTATTTACTGAAGTAGATTGCCAAGTGTTTCGAAGAGACAATCATAAAATGGCCTTTACCGCTATACGTAGAGGTGATCTTGACATTGTTGATTTCACTAAAAAGGCTCAACCTAGAACTTGCTTAATTGCCAAATCTTCTAAAGGTTGGTTATGGCATAGACGATTAGGCCATGTTGGTATGCAAAACCTTGACCAGCTTATTAAAGGAGATCATATCCTTGGCGTTAACAATGTCATATTTGATAAGGATAGACTTTGCAGCGCTTGTCAAGCAGGTAAACAGGTTGGAGGAAGGCATCCTGTGAAGAACATCATGACCACAAGGAGGCCACTCGAGCTACTTCACATGGATCTTTTTGGTCCTAATGCTTACAAAAGTCTCGGTGGAAATTCTTTTGGTCTAGTTATAGTTGATGATTTTTCAAGATTTACGGGGTGTTCTTTCTCGATGATAAATCGCAGGTCCAAAAGATCTTCAAAAACTTCGCTAGGAAGGCCCAAAATCAATTTGAAGTGAAAATCAAGAAGGTTCGCAGCGACAACGGAACGGAGTTCAAGAACGCAAATGTGGACACCTTTCTTGACGAAGAAGGGATTTCACATGAGTTCTCGGCTATGTACACACCTCAACAAAATGGTGTTGTTGAGAGGAAGAACTGGACACTCATCGAAATGGCGAGAACGATGCTTGATGAGTACAAGACGCCAAAGCACTTTTGGGCGGAAGCGGTTGAGCAGCTTGTCATGCAACAAATCGCTTGTATCTTCACAAGCTACTTGGCAAGACGGCATACGAGCTCCTCACCGGTAACAAACCACAAATTGGATACTTTCGAGTATTCAGCTCAAAGTGCTACATTCTTGATAAGCATCATCGTTCTAAATTTGCTCCTAAGTCTCATGAAGGTTTCCTACTTGGTTATGGCTCAAACTCTCACACATACCGTGTCTACAATAATTCCACCCGAAAGGTTGAAGAGATGGTAGATGTGAAGTTTGATGAACCTAACGACTCACAAGTAGAGCAATTGCCAATTGATGTAGGAGACAAAGACCCTTTAGAAGCAATCCAAGACTTGTCTATTGGCAAGATTCGTCGAACGGAGGTGAAGGAGAGTACCTCGTCCATCCAAGTGGAAGCTTCTACCTCATGACAAGGTGAACCAAGAGTTGACACGGAAGCATCCACAAGTGGGATACACCAAGATGAAGAAAACGAGGAAATGCACCAAGATGAACGCCAACAACCTCCTTCTCCATCACGACAAGAGAACGACAACGTCAACAACGAAGGAGGACAAGAAGAAGAACAAGATGAAGAAGATGTTCAACCAAGATCCAAGCAAAAGATTTCACGAGTTCGAGCAAGAATTGCTAAAGACCATCCCGTCGAGCAAATCTAAAATGATATCCAAACCAGGAGAATTACTCGCTCAAAAACTCGTTTAGCTAACTTTTGTGAACACTATTCATTCATCTCTAGCATTGAACCTATGAAGGTTGAAGAAGCTTTGGAAGATCCGGATTGGATAAATGTCATGCATGAAGAGCTACACAACTTTGAGAGAAATCAAGTCTAGACATTAGTTGAGAAGCCCGAAAACAACCACAACATCATCGGTACAAAATGGGTGTTTCACAACAAGCAAGATGAAGATGGACAAGTAGTTCGCAACAAAGTATGTCTCGTCGCCCAAGGCTACACTCAAGTCGAAGGTATGGACTATGGTGAGACATATGCCCCCGTTGCTAGACTTGAATCCATTTGCATCTTACTTGCCTATGCTAATCATCATGATATCACCTTGTACCAAATGGACATTAAAAGTGCTTTTCTAAATGGTGAAATAGAGGAGGAAGTTTATGTTAAGCAACCTCCCGTATTTGTCAATCCTAAGAAACCTAATCATGTTTACAAACTTCACAAAGCTCTTTATGGTCTCAAACAAGCTCCTAGAGCATGGTATAAATGCTTGACCAAGTTCCTTATTGAAAAAGGCTTTGAAATTGGAAAAATAAATTCTACTCTTTTTACAAAAAGGGTTAATGGAGAACTATTTGTGTGCCAAATTTATGTCGATGATATTATATTTGGATCAACTAACCCTCATTTTAGTGAAAAGTTTGGAAATCTAATGTCGGAGAAGTTTGAGATGTCGATGATGAGTGAACTCAAATTCTTTCTTGGTTTGCAAACCAAGCAAACTAAGGAAGGTACCTTTGTCTCTCAAACGAAGTACACCAAGGACTTATTCAAGAAGTTCAATATGCAAGAATGCAAAGGTATGACTACACCTATGCCTACTAGTGGACATCTTGATTTAACCAAAGATGGTGAACCGGTTGATCAAAAGGTTTATCGCTCTATGATTGGTTCATTGTTATATCTATTTGCTTCACGTCCCGATATTATGCTAAGTGTGTGCATGTGTGCATGATATCAAGCCGCTCCTAAGGAATGTCATCTTAAGGACGTGAAAAGGATAGTGAGATACTTAATCCATACACCAAATTTTGGCATTTGGTATCCAAAGAGGGCCTCCTTTGATCTTGTTGGCTACTCCGACTCGGACTATGCCGGTGACAAGGTTGATAGAAAGTCCACTTCGGGTACTTGTCAATTTATTGGTAGATCTCTTGTGTCTTGGTCTTCCAAGAAACAAAACTCGGTATCCTTATCCACCGCCGAAGCGGAATACATTGTTGCTGGATCATGTTGTGCTCAATTACTTTGGATGACCCAAACTCTTAAAGATTATGGGATATATGTGAAACATGTTCCATTACTCTGTGACAATGAAAGTTCTATTAAGATTGCTCACAATCCCGTGCAGCATTCTCAAACTAAGCATATTGAAGTTCGTCATCATTTCATTCGAGATCATGTTGCCAAAGGGGACATTAATCTTAAGCATGTTCGCGCCGAAAAGCAGTTAGCTAATATATTCACGAAACCACTTGATGAGAAAGTGTTTTGCATGTTAAGAGGTGAATTGAACATCATTGATGCTTCAAACTTGGAGTGGGAACTCCATTTGATACATGCAAGGCGTGAGCCTATGACTAATACTTGATATTTCTCTTATGTTGACTATCTTATGTCTTGGATATATTTGCACCTTGCATGTTATCTAACCCGCGTAGGTACTTGGATAAATCTAAATCTATGAGATTGCAACTCACTCACATCTTGAGCAATTTCTATATCATCAAGTCTCTACACAATGGTGGATGAAGACAAGGAAGCACGCAACCATTCAAACATATCCTTTGACAAATTTTATGTTGAGTTTCATGATTGTCATTTTGGATATACAAGTGCTCTTCCTTGCAAAAACTAACCCATGTAGGTAGATGAACCTAAACTCCAAGTGGTGCTCCCAACTCTTGATGAGCTACATCAACCTTGAGCAACCCACACAAGTTCAACTACATGATCATGATCAACGCCACCACCCAAGGTATGTTATTCCATCTTAGAGAAGCTTTACTCCAAGTCATAAGTCAAAGCAACTCGACAAGATGTGAATACATCAAAAAGCTTAAACGAAAAATGGTAACCCCATTTTGAGCTTAAACGATGAGTATGACCTATGATCAAGTGATCTCACTTGACTCCTAAGTCAATATACTCTAACATAGGTGACTTTGTCGCCGACCAATTCTAGATGAAGTTCTCTTGTGTTCTTTTTGTGCTCTTGCATTTGTCTCATGCATATTTGTATCCAACTTCATCTAGACTTCTTTTTAGTTTCTTCTTTTTTTATTTTCTGTTCTGCATTCCTTGCATCAAATTCATTGCAAATCTTTCAGTTAATTCCTTGCAAATCCTTGTGAGATCTTACTTATCTAGTGAGCTGAGATGACAAGTGTTTTCTCTGCGATGAACTTGCTCTCACCGGTCTGATGCTTTCGGTCCAACTGAATCCTCTCGGTATAACTGAACCATACAACTCGGTGTCACCGATTTCACTACAGGAAAGACATCTTGCCACTTGTTTCTGCATTATTTTTTGATCCAGCTCCACTCAGTGAGTCTTGTCCTTGACCAGCATCCCATTCAACTTGCTGCTTTGTTCTTTGACTCAAGGACCAAACCCATCATGCCAAAAATCCAGAAGAACCCTTCTTGGAAATTGATGTCAAAGGGGGAGAGAGAGATCACATCAAAGCTTAATCATATCTATATGGGGAGAGAATACTCAAGGGAAGAAAGAGTAATCATCAAGGACCCCAGATGCTTGGTGTTCAAGAGGAGAGAAGTCACATGTCTTCAAGAGGGGAAAGACATGTTCATATTTGCTCGTTTGCATTAGCTCTGTTTATTTCCTTTGAGCTCTGACTTTGCTCTAATTTTCTGTTCCCTATCTTCTCCCAGTATCCCATGCTAGATTCAGGGGGAGCAAGACATCTAAGGGAAGGAAATCCTTGAATTTATTGCACATCTTTACCTTTGGGGACATGTCTATATCCAATGTGGTACTTAGTACTCACTCTACATGTCATCCCAGTCTTGGTACTCTTGTGGTTTCTTTTGTTTGCTCTGGCCAGTAGGTGTATCTGTGTTATCTAACCTTGTTTACGCAGGTTCATTCCATCCTAAGCCAACTCAAGACCACAAGGTAAGTATATGCATCACAGTCATGTGTATGAGAAATTCTTGCTGATGTACATACTGTTTGCAAGAAGGACTCATGATCATGAAGGTACATTTCTCATATTCACATCATTTTCTCTGATGCATATAGCCAAGATACATGTAACACATTGCTTACTCTGTCATGTTTATGCATTCACATGCTTCTATATTCCATATTCACATGATTGCATACATGTGGGGGAGCCTATGCATGTTACATGTCTTTCCAAAGCTTTACTTACTATTCTCTATATCTTTATCTAAAGCTTTGATGTATGTTTTCATCAATTACCAAAAAGGGGGAGATTGAAAGCACAAGTGCTCCCTAGGTGGTTTTGGTAATTAATGTCAACATATCTCTTGTTGGACTAACACTTTTACCTAGTATGTTTTAGATAAGTTCAACAATGAAGTGGCATGGACTAGAGGATGTGGAACCCCTTCAAAATGCTAAGGACAAAGGATTGGCTCAAGCTCCAAGTTCAAGACTCTACATTTTCTATTTTAGTGATCCAAGATCACATTGAGTCCATAGGAAAGCCAATACTATTAAGAAGGGATGAGGTGTTGCTTAATGAGGCTCTTGCTCAAATGCTTAGTGATATGATCCAAAGCCCTCAACAACTTTCTCACATCCACATATGACCTAAACCAAAAGTCAAACTCGGCCCCACCGAT
Source organism: Triticum urartu (assembly GCF_003073215.2). NCBI lineage: Eukaryota > Viridiplantae > Streptophyta > Magnoliopsida > Poales > Poaceae > Triticum > Triticum urartu. Next base: position 429,403,913 of record NC_053025.1, read on the forward strand.
TCTTTCTATCTGGAGCCACCCTAATCAGTTCGGTCTCACCGATGGGATCTCGGTCTCACCGAGATGGGCTTGCAAACTCTATGTTGCCCATTGCAATATTTTCGGTCCCACCGAGATATGCAATCGGCCCTACCGAGTTTGCTTGGCCAACTCTCTGTTTCGCTTATTACCCAAATCGGTCCCACCGAGTTTGAGTAATCGGTCAAACCAAGTTTTGGATTTACCCTAACCCTAGCACATCGGTCCCACCGAGTTGATCCAGTTGGTCCCACCGAAAACCCTAACGGTCACTAGCTTTGCTGAATCAGTCCGACCGAGTTTATCAATTCGGTCCCACCGAGATTGGAAAGTTGTGTGTAACGGTTAGATTTTGTGTGGAGGCTATATATACCCCTCCACCTCCTCTTCATTCGTGGAGAGAGCCATCAGAACAAACCTACACTTCCAACTTACTTTTTCTGAAAGAGAACCACCTACACTTGTGTGGAGGCCAAGATATTCCATTCTTACCATATGAATCTTGATCTCTAGCCTTCCCCAAGTTGCTTTCCACTCAAATCCTCTTTCCACCAAATCCATATCCTGTGAGAGAGAGTTGAGTGTTGGGGAGACTATCATTTAAAGCACAAGAGCAAGGAGTTCACCATCAACACACCATTTGTTACTTCTTGGAGAGTGGTGTCTCCTAGATTGGCTAGGTGTCACTTGGGAGCCTCCGACAAGATTGTGGAGTTGAACCAAGGAGTTTTTAAGGGAAAGGAGATCGCCTACTTCCTGAAGATCTACCGCTAGTGAGGCAACTCCTTCGTGGGCGACGACCATGGTGGGATAGACAAGGTTGCTTCTTCGTGGACCCTTCAGGGGTGGAGCCCTCTGTGGACTCGCGTAGCCGTTACCCTTCGTGGGTTGAAGTCTCCATCAACGTGGATGTACGATAGCACCACCTATCGGAACCACGTCTCAAAAATCTCCGTGTCTCCAAATTGGGTTTGCACACTCCAATCCCATCTCTTTACATTCTTGCAAGTTGCTTGCTTTACTCTCCGCTGCTCATATACTCTTTGCATGCTTGCTTGATATGTATTGTGATTGTTAAACTTGTGCCAAAACTCCACTTCAACTTAAAAAAAATAAAAACTTCAACTTTTAGCACTTAGTGTCTAATCACCCCCCTCTAGACACCTCTTCTTGATCCTTTCATGTTGTTATGCCGTTTGACTGATAAAGATCTTCGTAGAATATGTGGGAGCCAATATGAGCATCCAGGTTCCGCTATTGGTTATTGACCAGAGACGTGTCTTGGTCATGTCTACATAGTTCTCGAACCCATAGAGTCCGCACGCTTAAAGTTCAGTGACGATCGTATTATGATTTTTTGTGTTTTTGATGTACCGAAGGTAGTTCGGAGTCCCGGATATGATCACGGACATGACGAGGAGTCTCAAAATGGTCGAGACATAAAGATCAATATATTGGACGACTATATTTGGATACCGGAATGGTTCCGGGTCAGATCGGGAATATACTGGAGCACCGGGAGGTATCGGAACCCCCCGGGAGGTATATGGGCCTTATTGGGCTTTAGTGGAAAGGAGGGGAAAGGATCAAGTGAGGTGGCGCCCCCAAGCCCAATCTGAATTGGGAGGGGGGCCGCCCCCCTTTCCTTCCTCCCTCCTTCCTCTTCCTTCCCTCTCCTACTCCAAGTTGGAAAGGGGGGAATCCCACTCCCGGTGGGAGTAGGACTCCCTATGGCGCGCCCTAGAGAGGGCCAGCCTCCCCTCCTACACTCCTTTATATACGGGGGTAGGGGGCACCTCTAGACACACAAGTTGATTAGTTGATCTATTCCAGCCGTGTGCGGTGCCCCCCTCCACCATATTCCACCTCGGTTATATCGTAGCGGTGCTTAGGCGAAGCCCTGCGTCGGTAGTATCATAATCATCGTCACCACGCCGTCGTGCTGACGAAACTCCCCTGTGAAGATTTGCTGGATCGGAGCTCGCAGGACGTCATCGAGTTGAACGTGTGCAGAACTCGGAGGTGTCGTGCGTTCGGTACTTGGATCGGTCGGATCGTGAAGACGTACGACTACATCAACCACGTTGTGGTAACGCTTCCGCATTCCGTCTATGAGGGTACGTGGAACACTCTCCCCTCTTGTTGCTATGCATCACCATGATCCTGTGTGTGCGTAGGATTTTTTTGAAATTACTACGTTCCCCAACAGTGGCATCCGAGCCAGGTTTATGCGTAGATGCTATATGCATGAGTAGAACACAAGTGAGTTGTGGGCGATACAAGTCATACTGCTTACCAGCATGTCATACTTTGGTTCGGCGGTATTGTTGGATGAAGCGGCCCGGATCGACATTACACGTACGCTTACGCGAGACTGGTTCTACTGACGTGCTTTGCACATAGGTGGCTGGCGGGTGTCAGTTTATCCAACTTTAGTTGAACCAAGTGTGGCTACGCCCGGTCCTTGAGAAGGTTAAAACATCACTAACTTGACGAACTATCGTTGTGGTTTTGATGCGTAGGTAAGAACGGTTCTTGCTCAGCCCGTAGCAGCCACGTAAAAATTGCAACAGCAAAGTAGAGGATGTCTAACTTGTTTTTGCAGGGCATGTTGTGATGTGATATGGTCAAGACATGATGCTATATTTATTGTATGAGATGATCATGTTTTGTAACGGAGTTATCGGCAACTGGCAGGAGGCATATGGCTGTCGCTTTATTTTATGCAATGCAATCGCCGTGTAATTGCTTTACTTTATCACTAAGCGGTAGCGATAGTCGTAGAAGCAATAGTTGGCGAGATGACAACGATGCTACGATGGAGATCAAGGTGTCGCGCCGGTGACGATGGTGATCATGACAGTGCTTTGGAGATGGAGATCACAAGCACAAGATGATGATGGCGATATCATATCACTTATATTGATTGCATGTGATGTTTATCTTTTATGCATCTTATTTTGCTTTGATTGACGGTAGCATTATAAGATGATCTCTCACTAAATTTCAAGATAAAAGTGTTCTCCCTGAGTATGCACCATTGCCAAAGTTCGTCGTGCCGAGACACCACGTGATGATCGGGTGTGATAAGCTCTATGTTCATCTACAATGGGTGCAAGCCTGTTTTGCACAGGCAGAATACTCGGGTTAAACTTGACGAGCCTAGCATATGCAGATATGGCCTCGGAACACTGAGACCGAAAGGTCGAGCGTGAATCATATAGTAGATATGATCAACATAGTGATGTTCACCATTGAAAACTACTCCATCTCACATGATGATCGGACATGGTTTAGTTGATTTGGATCACATGATCACTTAGATGATTAGAGGGATGTCTATCTAAGTGGGAGTTCTTAAGTAATATGATTAATTGAACTTTAATTTATCATGAACTCAGTCCTGGTAGTATTAGCATATCTATGTTGTAGATCAATAGCTCGCGTTTAGCTCCCATGTTTTATTTTTGATATGTTCCTAGAGAAAAATAAGTTGAAAGATGTTAGTAGCAAAGATGCGGACTAGCTCCATGATCTAAGGATTATCCTCATTGCTACGCAGAAGTATTATGTCCTTGATGCACCGCTAGGTGACAGAACTATTGCAGGAGCAGATGTAGATGTTTTGAACGTTTTGACAAAAGCTTGGTATGATAACCACTTGATAGTCTGCACCATGCTTTACGGCTTAGAACCAGGACTTCAAAAATGTTTTGAATGCCACGGAGCATATAAGATGTTCCAAGAGTTGAAATTGGTATTTCATACTCATGCCCGTGTCGAGAGGTATGAGACCTCTGACATTACTTTGCCTACAAGATGGAGGAGAATAGCTCAACCAGTAAGCATGTGCTCAGATTGTCTGAGTACTACAATCACTTGAATCAAGTGGGAGTTAATCTTCCAGATAAGATAGTGATTGGCAGAGTTCTCTAGTCACTATCACCAAGTTGCTAGAACTTTGTGATGAACTATAATATGCAAGGGATAACGGAAACAATTCCCAAGCTCTTCGTGATGCTGAAATCGGCGAAGGTAGAAATCAAGAAAAGCATCAAGTGTTGATGGTTAACAAGACCACTAGTTTCAAGAAAAGGGCAAAGGGAAGAAGGGGAACTTCAAGAAGAACGACAAGCAAGTTGCTGCTCAAGTGAAGAAGCCCAAGTCTGGACCTAAGCCTGAGACTAAGTGCTTTTACTGCAAAGGGACTAGTCACTTGAAGCGGAACTGCCCCAAGTATTTGGCGGATAAGAAGGATGGCAAAGTGAACAAAGGTATATTGGATATACATGTTATTGATGTGTACTTTATTAATGTTTATAGAAACCCCTCGGTATTTGATACTAGTTCAATTGCTAAGAGTAGTAACTTGAAACGGGAGTTGCAGAATGAATAGAGACTAGTTAAGGGTGAAGTAACGATGTGTGTTGGAAGTAGTTCCAAGAATGATATGATCACCATCGCACACTCCCTATACTTCCGGGATTAGTGTTGAACCTAAATAAGTGTTATTTGGTGTTTGCGTTGAGCATGAATATGATTTGATCATGTTTATTGCAATACGATTATTCATTTAAGTTAGAGAATAATTGTTATTCTGTTTACATGAATAAAACCTTCTATGGTTATACACCCAATGAAAATGGTTTGTTGAATCTCGATCGTAGTGATACACATATTCATAATATTGAAGCCAAAAGATACAAAGTTAATAATGATAGTGCAACTTATTTGTGGCACTGCCATTTAGATCATATTGGTGTAAAGCGCATGAAGAAAATCCATGCTGATGGGCTTTTGGAATCACTTGATTATGAATCAGTTGATGCTTGCGAACCATGCCTCATGGGCAAAGATGACTAAGACTCCATTCTCCAGAACAATGGAGCGAGCAACTGACTTATTGGATATAATACATACTAATGTATGAGGTCCGATGAGTGTTGAGGCTCGCGGCGGGTATCGTTATTTTCTGACCTTCACAGATGATTTGAGCAGATATGGTTATACCTACTTGAAGAAACATAAGTCTGAAACATTTGAAAAGTTTAAAGAATTTCAGAGTGAGGTGGAAAATCATCGTAACAAGAAAATAAAGTTTCTATGATCTGATCGCAGAGGCGAATATTTGAGTTACGAGTTTGGTCTTCAATTAAAACAGTGTGGAATAGTTTCACAAACTCATGCCACCTGGAACACCACAGCGTAATGGTGTGTCCGAACATCATAACCGTACTTTATTTGATATAGTGCAATCTATGATGTCTCTTACTAATTTACCACTATCGTTTTGGGGTTATGCATTAGAGACAGCTGCATTCACATTAAAAAGGGCACCTTCTAAACCCGTTGAGACGACGCCGTATGAACTATGGTTTAGCAAGAAACGTAAGCTGTTGTTTCTTAAAGTTTGGGGTTGTGATGCTTTTGTGAAAAAGTTTCATCTTGATAAGCTGAAACCCAAGTCGGAGAAGTGCGTCTTCATAGGATACCCAAAAGTAACTGTTGGGTACACCTTCTATCACAGATCCGAAGGCAAGATATTTGTTGCTGAGAATGGATCCTTTCTAGAGAAGGAGTTTCTCTCGAAAGAAGTGAGTGGGAGGAAAGTAGAACTTGATGAGGTAACTGTACCTGCTCCCTTCCTGGAAAGTAGTTCAACACAGAAATCTATTTCTGTGACTCCTACACCAATTAGTGAGGAAGCTAATGATGATGATCATATAACTTCAGATCAAGTTACTACGGAACCTCGTAGGTCAACCAGAGTGAGATCCACACCAGAGTGGTATGGTAATCCTGTTCTGGAGGTCATGTTAATTGACCATGATGAACCTACGAACTATGAGGAAGCGATGATGAGCCCAGATTCCGCGAAATGGCTTGAGGCCATGAAATCTGAGATGGGATCCATGTATGAGAACAAAGTGTGGAGTTTGGTTGACTTGCCCGATGATCGGCAAGCCATAGAAAATAAATGGATCTTCAAGAGGAAGATGGACGCTGATAGTAGTGTTACTATCTACAAATCTAGACTTGTCGAAAAAGGTTTTGACAAAATTCAAGGTGTTGACTACGATGAGATTTTCTCAATCGTAGCGATGCTTAAGTATGTCCGAATCATGTTAGAAAATTGCCACATTTTATGAAATCTGGCAAATGGATGTCAAAACTACATTCCTTAATGGATTTCTTAAAGAAGAGTTGTATATGATGCAACCAGAAGGTTTTGTAGATCCTAAAGGTGCTAACAAAATGTGCAAGCTCCAGCGATCCATCTATGGACTGTTGCAAGCATCTCAGAGTTGGAATATACGCTTTGATGAGTTGATCAAATCATATAGTTTTATACAGACTTGTGGTGAAGCCTGTATTTACAAGAAAGTGAGTGGGAGCACTACATCATTTCTGATAAATATATGTGAATGACATATTGTTGATCGAAAATAATGTAGAATTTTCTGGAAAGCATAAAGGAGTATTTGAAAGGAGTTTTTCAAATAAAGACCTCGGTGAAGCTACTTACATATTGAGCATCAAGATCTATAGAGATAGATCAAGACGCTTGATAAGTTTTTTCGATGAGTACATACCTTGACAAGATTTTGAAGTAGTTCAAAATGGAACAGTCAAAGAAAGAGTTCTTACCTGTGTTACAAGGTGTGAAATTGAGTAAGACTCAAAGCCCGACCACGGCAGAAGATAGAAAGAGAATGAAAGTCATTCCCTATGCCTCAGCCATAGTTTCTATAAAGTATGCCATGCTATGTACCAGATCTATTGTATACCCTACACTGAGTTTAGCAAGGGAGTACAATAGTGATCTAGGAGTAGATCACTGGATAGCGGTCAAAATTATCCTTAGTGGAATAAGGATATGTTTCTTGATTATGGAGGTGACAAAAGGTTCGTCGTATAGGGTTATGTCGATGCAAATTTTGACACTGATCCAGATGACTCTAAGTGTCAATCTGGATACGTTTTGAAAGTGGGAGCAATTAGCTAGAGTAGCTCCATGCAGAGCATTGTTGACATAGAAATTTGCAAAATACATACGATCTGAATGTGGCAGACCCGTAGACTAAACTTCTCTCACAAGAAAAACATGATCACACCTTAGTACTCTTTGGGTGTTAATCACATAGCGATGTGAACTAGATTATTGACTCTAGTAAACCCTTTGGGTGTTGGTCACATGACGATGTGAACTATGGGTGTTAATCACATGATGATGTGAACTATTGGTGTTAAATCACATGGCGATGTGAACTAGATTATTGACTCTAGTGCAAGTGGGAGACTGAAGGAAATATGCCCTAGAGGCAATAATAAAGTTATTATTTATTTCCTTATATCATGATAAATGTTTATTATTCATGCTAGAATTGTATTAACCCGAAACATAATACATGTGTGAATACATAGACAAACAGAGTGTCACTAGTATGCCTCTACTTGACTAGCTCGTTAATCAAAGATGGTTATTTTTCCTAGCCATAGACATGAGTTGTCATTTGATGAACGGGATCACATCATTAGGAGAATGATGTGATTGACTTGACCCATTCCGTTAGCTTAGCACTTGATCGTTTTAGTATGTTGCTATTGCTTTCTTCATGACTTATACATGTTCCTGTGACTATGGGATTATGCAACTCCCATTTACCGGAGGAACACTTTGTGTGCTACCAAACGTCACAACGTAACTGGGTGATTATAAAGGTGCTCTACAGGTGTCTCCAAAGGTACTTGTTGAGTTGGCGTATTTCGAGATTAGGATTTGTCACTTCGATTGTCGGAGAGGTATCTCTGGGCCCTCTCGGTAATGCACATCACTATAAGCCTTGCAAGAATTGTAACTAATGAGTTAGTTGCGGGATGATGCATTACAAAACGAGTAAAGAGACTTGCAGGTAACAAGATTGAACTAGGTATTGAGATACCGACGATCGAATCTCGGGCAAGTAACATACCGATGATAAAGGGAACAACGTATGTTGTTATGCGGTTTGACTGATAAAGATCTTCGTACAATATGTGGGAGCCAATATGAGCATCTAGGTTCTGCTATTGGTTATTGACCAGAGACGTGTCTCGGTCATGTCTACATAGTTCTCGAACCCGTAGGGTCCGCACGCTTAATGTTCAGTGACGATCGTATTATGAGTTTTTTATGTTTTTGATGTGCCGAAGGTAGTTCGGAGTCCCGGATATGATCACGGACATGACGAGGAGTCTCGAAATGGTCGAGACATAGAGATCGATATATTGGACGACTATATTTGGATACCGGAATGGTTCCAGGTGTGATCGGGAATATACCAGAGCACCGGGAGGTTATCGGAACCCCCCGGAGGTATATGGGCCTTATTGGGCTTTAGTGGAAAGGAGGGGAAAGGAGCAAGTGAGGTGGCGCCCCCCCAAGCCCAATCCGAATTGGGAGGGGGGCCGGCCCCCCTTTGCTTCCTCCCTCCTTCCTCTTCCCTCCCTCTCCTACGCCAAGTTGGAAAGGGGGGGGATCCTACTCCCGGTGGGAGTAGGACTCCCCATGGCACGCCCTAGAGAGGGCCGGCCCTCCCCTCATCCACTCCTTTATATACAGGGGCAGGGGGCACCTCTATACATACAAGTTGATCAGTTGATCTATTCCAGCCGTGTGCGGTGCCCCCCTCCACCATATTCCACCTCGGTTATATCATAGCGGTGCTTAGGCGAAGCCCTGCGTCGTAGCATCATCATTACCATCACCATGCCGTCGTGCTGACAAGACTCCCATATGAAGCCTTGCTGGATCGGAGCTCGTGGGACGTCATCGAGTTGAACGTGTGCAGAACTCAGAGGTGCTGTGCATTCGGTACTTGGATCGGTCGGATCGTGAAGACGTACGACTACATCAACCGCGTTGTGCTAACGCTTCCGCAGTCGGTCTACGAGGGTACGTGGACACACTCTCCCCTCTCGTTGCTATGCATCACCATGATCCTGTGTGTGCGTAGGTAATTTTTTGAAATTACTACGTTACCCAACAATAGTAATATCAAAGATAAGGGGTTACCTTAGTCCGAGGACCTAGGGTTACAAATCCTAGCCGACTTTGTCAGTGGACACAAAGTCCTTCATGATTCTGCTATCTTTGTCTTGTATGACTAGTCATCCATCCATGGGTCTCCCTAAATGCGTCACGGGCCGACCAATGTGGCACAGGATGGAACCGAACCAAGGGCCTCACCTCGGCCCACCGGACCTCACGCGGCCCAGGTCTCGTTATCTTCTCACATCCACACAAACCAACATAGACACCACACAAAAAAAATTCTCCTTGTGCCTCTATCCCCTCCTCCCTTGCATATACACACTCAAGGGAATCTCTCGCCATGACATAATATTCGTCTCTCTCTTTAGACCTCTCTTATTTCTCGTGCTATCTCTCCCACGACCCTCCCCCCGCCGGCCCCTCTATCCATGCCTCTCTTGAATACGTAATTCACACACATACCTCTCTAGGCCTTGTCAAATACGTCAACTACACATTCACACATGTTACATCATGTACCCCATTGATCTAAAAAGCCCTCTCTTCACGTTTATTTCTCATACAACATTCCTTTTGAATAAAGTGTTGCCAAAAATTAATTTAGAATTTCTACATATATACAACATTACAAAGTTATATGGAGGAGTATGAACGTGAATTTGCATTGCATGGTGCCCACAATGATATTTATTCCGCACTGTGAATTTTTATATTTTTATACTATATATAAAGTTAGTCATAATAAAGAGAAACGAAGAGCATCTCTCTCTCTCCATCGCATACACCCCCTCTACGCCCCTTTCACGTACGCACACAAACTATCTCCAGGTCCTCCAAAAGTACGCCCCCAGCACATTCACGCATGTTTCATCTTTCTCTCGCGATATATACAATGACAATCATTGTATTTGAAGTGAAAGCATGATACATACATTGGACTTCAGAATCCACTCATTACGGTCACCATTTATATTTTGTGGTTATTATACAGTCACGGGCTCACCGTACAGCTCTGTATTTGCTCAAGACACGACTAGTTGACCAGTTAAATGCTCCACATGGCACCTCTAGTGTTGCATCACATTATCTCACTACCATTGGTCCCACCTGTCAGCTTGTATCTACTCTACACTCTTATAAAAAAACAGAGTTGGTGATGATGGTGTGCCTGCCATCCTGCAATATAGGTCGTCCGATTTATATCTGACGAATAGGAAGGAAACTATGGCAATTTTGCAAAAAAGGTACCCACACACCTCTCCACATTTGCAAATAAGGCCTTCCCTCGTTCATCCTTTTCTCTCACAAGATAAACTAGTCATACAAATGCATCTTGATGTTACGTGCAACGCACGGGCATCTTGCTAGTAAGAATGAAAAGAAACGACAAAAAAATATTGGACGGTGGTTCGAAGTCATGACCGCGGGCACATCGGACAAGATGGCCTTGTATTGGCATGCTGAGCCGTCTGTTTTAACACACAGGAGCTGGTGTGGTGATTATATACACACACACGCATGCACACGAACTACATGCACGCAACACTCACACGAACACATGCAGCCAGGCACACACGCAACACTCACACATACACAAGAAGGCACATACACACGCAACCCTCACACGCACACACGCATGCATGCATGCAGAGACCACATGACCAACACACATTCTCACGCTCAAGTGCTCAACCTACATGTGCATGCGCGCACATCAGGCCCTGACAGACACATACACAACTAGGTGGTTCCCGCACACGGGTTGGAGTCTTGTCGTGCCTGCATAAATTTGTGTTTATCTGACCTTTTTCCTATGCAAACTGACAGGTGGGACCCACAAGGAACGTGGTCAATTTAACTAGTCAACATAGTGCCACGCAGACTATTTGACCGGTAAACAGAGTGCAATCCGATGCTAAACGGTGAGCAAGTGACCGTATAATCACTGCAAAACGTATATAGTGACCGTAATGAGTGTATTCTAAAGTCCGGTGACCATATTATGCTTTTCTCTCTGTAGGCCCTCCAAAACTACATCTCTACACGTTCTCGCATGTTACATCTAACAACTATGCAATACATCACTACTACTACACTCTAACACAATAAATCATATGCGTTTTTAGTTTTACTAGATATCATATTTTTACTTAATTATTCAGTTTGCATACATTAAAATTGCCTTTGAAATGTATGGCCAGTATCATGTACCGCGCGGGAAAAATCCCGCCCTTTCCTGTTTAATCGGGTTTGTATCGATGGATCGTGCGAAACAGCAAAACTATAGTACTATTGTACTATACAATAGTTCACTGGGCCGCCATGTCGTGTACTCCTCTGTCGTAAGAGTGGAGCGCTCGCTTTCACAAATGTTCTAGTCCCTTTCGCTGACATGTGGTACATCAAGCTACCGGGTCCACGTGCCATACCGAAATACAGTGCAGAGCAGCAGGGGTGAAGCACCCCAGTCATGGCGCCGGCATAGTAATGAGCAATGAAGCGTCAAATCACAAAGCTGCACCTTTCTCACAATTAAGTTGGAGGGACAAATTAATAATGCTAAAAAAAGAAGTTGGAGGGACGAAGCAACCATCATTTCACTCGTTGCTGAATCCGCTTCTCCCTCATCTTCTTCAAGTTAACCACATGTTGCTTCTGCCGTTGTTCTGCCTCATGTGGGATGCGGATCGGCTTGGTAAAGCACTGACACGTGGGACTGCATGTTAGCAAACTGCCAGGCCAACGTCCTATAAAAATAAGAAACCTCCCCCGCCATCCGCGTGGCAAAATCACCTCCTTTTTACTAATCTTGATTCTATAATTTTTTAGATCAATATAATTGAGATTTGTATAGATAGCACACATGAGAAAAACCAAGTGGTACGGTTAATGGCATCCACAATGTGTAGCCAAATGTGAAAATAGCTTTTGGCATCGATGGGAACCATTGTGGATGGTGCTGCCAAAGCCAAAAAGATGGGACTAAAGCTCCCTGATTGATTGATTGAAGGAATAGAAAAATGCAACGTCTCTCGTCTTTCTCCTGTGCTTGGACGCATGTACAATATAGAGCACAGTGTCTACTCCCCTGTCCCTTCTATCACAAATCACAAAGCAGTGAGGCGTCAAATCACAAAGCACAGACGAAGCAACCATCATTTCACTCCACGCTGACTCCGCTTCTCCATCGTCTTCTTCGAGAAACCACCTCACTGAACTAAGCTGGACGGACGACGCTATTGTGTACTAGTAGTACTAGTACACTTACGCATCCTTTGGTTCAACGGAATTCTTGGATGCAAATAAGGCGGTTGTCTCAGCTTGCAGGCGGCACTTGCAATGACTTACCATGGTCTCCCTCAATGGTGTTCTCCGTCGAATGCACTTCGCCAAACCACAATGTTTGAGATATTGTCGACATCATCGCAATGGGGAAGGAAGTCAAATAGTTACTACCTCCATTTTTTGTACACAAGGCCAATATATCAAAATTACAATTTGCAAAAGGCTACTACCACTAATCGAAGCAAAATTGATGGGGTTTGCCTCGTACTAGCAACCAAGGACATTAATATACCCTTGCATGCATGCGGAAGTGAGAAGGTTGGTTTGCATGGCGCTGCATTAATCAAGCGATGAGGAGTGAGATGGTTAGCTCTTCGGGCTTTGGAGAAAAAAATATGCATTAATTGACACGTTAAACGAGGATTTGTATCAATTAATCCCGTGAAGGAAAACCCCGCCTTTCTTTTTTAACACTAGTACTCCTAGTATGTACGTACTTGTATCCTGTTTGGGTCTAGGCCTTGCATTGCCATACTTCGCCACACATTTTTGCCAAGCTTGCCTAAAGTTTTCAAAATGAAAAGGAGGTACACTTGTGCATGACTGTCGCGGTCGCACCGCACCCTCACACAGTCGCTCCTGCACGCCGCAAACCAAACCAAGGGAATGCACCATCAGTGACATGTGCTACCGCATGTGAACAAACCAAGGGAACGCACCCCAAGGGTTCCATTGCAGAGGCCTACATTGCTACAGAAGCGTTGACATTCTGCTCAAAATACATTGAAACAGCTGATCAACTTAGCAAAGAGGTGGGTGAAGACAATCCTGGGCTCAATGTTTTCGATTATTCTGTTTGAGTTACAGGGAAGAGTCGACAAGATGACAAACCTAAAGATTTGGACAAAATGGTTTGGTATGTGTTGAATAACTGTCTTGAGATACCACCTTATATCAAGTAAGTGCTAAGTACTGCAACTTATACATCGTAATCTACTAAACTTGCATCACATTCTTATATATTTAGATGTTTGACGAGATCATTATGTTGTGCAGCATCTACAAAAAGGAGTTACTGCCGCAAAATCCACGAAACATTGACAAATTTGTCATGGCAGGATTTGCGAAGTGGTTCAAGAGCCATGTAAGCTTTTGAATTGCACTGTCAGTTTTTTAATATATTGAGTACATAAGATGATCAACTTGTCTATTTTCTAACCATAGGTTAAGAAGATGCGGGAGGATGGGCATGCAGTTGATGATGCCCTTTACGCACTAGCAATGGGTCCTGATACTCGGGTAAGACATTATGAATCTTGCGTTGTTGGAGATGTGCGCTACAACACCCTTGCACGCGACGAAGGCAGGAAGACACAAAATAGTGCCATCATGAGCACGGATACGTGCGACAGAGAGACAACTGAAATGTATGCTAACATAACAAACATTGTTCAGTTGCAGTATATCTCTAGTTTCGAGGATCATCGGTGTGTGGTTCTGTTGTGTTGTCATTGGTATAACCTGTTTTCCAGGATCGCAAAACCCAGAGCTGATGATTATTTTAAATCCATCAATGTCAAGGCAGCGTACCAGACCAACGAGCCTTTTATTTTGGCAAGTCAAGCAACACAGATATTTTTCTTGGAGGACACATTTGCATGTAGCGATGACTAGAGAGTATTGCAAAGGTTTGAGCAGAGGAGTTCGTTTAATGAAGTTGCACAACAAGATGATGCTTACACTGCTCCTGATGTACAAGATTCCACAGATGTTCCTAATATCTTTGAGAACCATGACAACGCTGGCGAAAAGATTGCCTATCGTGCTGTGGACATACAAGAGTTGATCAAGAAGAAGCCAACGTTAAAGGACATTAAGGATGAATAAGAAGATGACACTCTGGGGAATTATGATTCAGACTGATACACATGGTGAAGATGTTGACACTGCTACTGCAGATGATGATTAGATTGCTTTTGTCGTATTTTCCTGTCAGAAGACGTTTTTTATCTACTATGTGAAATTGAGTTTGCTATGACAACTTAAACCTGATGAACGTGTTGTTTAATATTTTGCCGTGAGAACATCCACTGGTGCGCGTCGGTGCTATACAAACGATTTTTAACCCCTTTCCGCGAAGGCATTTGGATCCGTCGCCAAGTGAGTGTGTACGGTGGGGGGGGGGGGTCCTTCCCACACGACCCAGAAATCATCAGGGATAGGTCCTCCTGGGACACAGGCTGGGGCCGTGTGCGATCGGGCGAGGCATCAAAACCCAATCATTTCCGTAGGTATGTACATCCCACACGGTAATCCAAGAAAAAACATTTCCATAGGTATGTACATCCCACATGGTGAATCCCAGAAAAACATTTCAATTCATATGTATATCACACACAGTTAATCCAAGGATTGCGTTTCCGTTCTTATGTACATCCCACATGGTCAATCCAGGGAAAACGTTTTCGTTCGTACGTACATCCCACATAGTTTTATGTGTAGGCTCGTGTGTGAAAGGTTTAACTATCACACACGGTCTGCCTTGGTTAACTGTTTGCTTTTATCAACTATATCACCCACGATTTGATGAAGAAAACCGTGTGGCATTGGGCTATCCATCACAAGCACTTTTACTGCTAGAACCGTTTGCAAAGGTCCATGACACATTTATCATTTTTATTAGTTTACAATTAATAATTCCATTATTACGCAAATTCACATTTCATATCGAACAGCTGTTTTCCAATTTTATATCAGGCACATAAATATATTATAACATCACAGTACGGTAGCTACATGAAAACAACACAGTACAACATATAGCTAGTTCAACTTCATAGGAACAATATATTCATTTCCCTAATCGAGATCATCCAGGCTCATATTATCCACCTCTGCTTTCAGTTCAATAAGAACCTGTTTTGCACGGGCCAACTGGGAAAGTGCCTCCTCCTTCGCCAATACCATTTTAGCAAAGTCTGATTTAAAAAATCTGAGCTCATTCTCCACCTTCAACTTTTTATCCCACATCTTCAAATATTCTTCAGCATTGACAATAGTTTCTCTAAGCCTATGTCTGTTCTCTTCCTCATACATGCCCCAGAGTTTCGCTAGGCACATCTTCAAAGACTGTGGCCACTCTTGATCAACCCACTCCAAGTAAGAACACTTCTGTTTGTCCTATAATATTTAAAACCAGATTAGTAACAATTGTAGGGGAAATGGGTTTATAGCAACATAGAAAATCACCAATGCTTATTTTAAAAACTGAAGAAACATGTTAATTATTAAATATCTTCTCAAAAAGATCAATGTGCAAATGAATTAATTGGTACTGAGATAACAACCAAATTCTGGAACATCAGAAGCTATAATTAAGTACAACAACGCTATAAGTTCTTACTCATGTACAATAAATAATGAATTGAACATTTTATGAGGAAGGTAAATATAACTGCAACAACATAGCGACAGTGTTTGAATGATAGCAAATTGATACTAATAGGTGTGTACATGCACAAATTTAGTAACATAGAACTAATAGCACTAAGGTCGTCCACTATGTATGCCAAAGCTGGGGTAAAGACAACTATTGCTAAATCTCGCACCGGTGCCCTGCACTGGCGAGCCGATGCAGCGGAAAAAAATCAGGGACGACCCGGACTCCGGAGCATGTAGTTGCTCTGATGCCCAGTTCCTTCGTGCCATAAAGATTTAGTATTTTACCGCTTGGCTGCTCGGATGTGTGGACCAAAGTTGGCTGCACAAATTGCTGAAGCGGTGCCAAATAATTTTCTAATGGCACCGCTGATGAGATGGCAACAATTTAAGATACTAGGTACAAACTGTGACACTGTCTTAGGATGCGTTTGGTTGAAGGTGTGGTATGAATGGGTTGGGACCGTGACAGTGTCTGAATCACATCTAACAAATGATTTTTAACAACGAAATAGGGTCTAACCTTCTCTACACATGCCAGAAACTTCCTCCCACTGTTCACAGATTCAAACGAAACTAGCTTCACACATGGATATTGATGGTGACAATGAGCAGATAGATCTTCAGCCACCCCGCTCCATTCGTTGCCACTAATGGTCCTAGGGAGTTACAAGAGGAAGAAATGAGTCAAATAGATTGCCGGGTAAAAATCCTTCATTCCAAGTCATAGCCCGAGAGAGAGAAGAGAGGCATACCTGGGTGGTGAAGGAGTCGTCGCCGGAGGAGGAACCGCTGGAGAGGTCTTTGAAGAAGACCATGGCGACCCCGGCGGTAGGATGCGAGACGGTGAGAGCGAGGAAGCGGCTATAGCTTAGGAAGGAAGGAAGGAGGAAACATGGGAAATGTGACTTGTGGTAGGGGCGAAAAGGGGGTGGGGAAGGGGGGCGGGGTAGATATTTTGGCGGTAGGCCAAAATTTTGGAAATGTGGAGGGAAACTTTGCACGTGGTGCTGTCGGACCATTCACTTTGAACGATTGTGTGCGTCGAAAACGATTCTTCTGCTTTATGCACATGGGATGAGTTTGATAATTAAAATTTTGGTGGAAATTTCCCCGGGTACATCATTACATAATTTAACATCGCCTGCTAATTTGGGCACACAAAAGAGCGTACAGCAGACAGACCACACTTACTGAATCGAGCAATTTTAGTAATTAAACAGAGCCAATTGACCTAAACATTGCTCTAACAAAAGACCAGCATTAAAAACAAAGCCTAAGTATGCATAATTTTAACAAATCCGCCCCCACGCCGGCCCATGCATCGCCGGTGTGACATGAGATGTCGATGACTTGTCCTGGAGACATGCCGCCATTGGTGGACTCCGCGTCCCCCCTGCTGAAGTCGACCGTGTCCACGTCCTTGTCCTTGTCCTCGGCACAGCCCTCAAGGTTGTAGTACTCGTACTAGTGGCTATGCCAGAGCTCCTGTTGGTACTCCACCGCCGATTCCTCGACGGACAGATTCTTCTCTACCTCGACCTCGGCCACGCGCAGCTCCTCCTCCCGGTGCTCCTCGATCTCCGCCGCCTCCTGCATCTCCAGCTCCCACTCGGTGACCTCATGAGGAAGTGATACGTCTCCAACGTATCTATAATTTTTATTGTTCCATGCTATTATATTATCTGTTTTGGATGTTTAATGGGCTTTAATATGCTCTTTTATATTACTTTTGGGACTAACCTATTAACTAGAGGCCCAATGCCAGTTTCTGTTTTTTTTGCCTATTTCAGTGTTTCGCAGAAAAGGAATACGAAACGGAATCCAAGCGGAATGAAACCTCCGCGATGATCTTTCTTGGAACGAAAGAAAACTAGGAGACTTGGAGTGGAAGTCTGGAACTCTGTGAGGCGGCCACGAGATAGGAGGGCGCGCCCAGGGGGTAGGCGCGCCGCCCACCCTCGTCGGCCCCACGGAGCTCCACCGACGTACTTCTTTCGCTATATATACTCTTATACCCTAGAAACATCAGGGGGAGCCACGAAAACCACTTTTCCACCGCCGTAACTTTCTGTACGCATGAGATCCCATCTTGGGGCCTTTTCCGATGATCTACCGGAGGGGGAATCGATCACGGAGGGCTTCCACATCAACACCATAGCCTCTCCGATGAAGCGTGAGTAGTTTACCATAGACCTTCGGCTCCATAGTCATTAGCTAGATGAATTCTTCTCTCTCTTTGATCTTCAATACAAAGTTCTCCTCAATGTTCTTGGAGATCTATTCGATGTAATACTCTTTTGCGGTGTGTTTGCCGAGCTCCGATGAATTGTGGGTTTATGAACTTGATTATCTATGAATATTATTTGGTTCTTCTCTTAATTCTTATATGCATGATTTGATATCTTTGCAAGTCTCTTCGAATTATCGGTTTAGTTTGGCCTACTAGATTGATCTTTCTTGCAATGGGAGAAGTGCTTAGCTTTGGGTTCAATCTTGCAGTGTCCTTTCCCAGTGACAGTAGGGGCAGCAAGGCACGTATTGTATTGTTTCCATCGAGGATAAAAATATGGGGTTTATGTCATATCTCTTGAGTTTATCCCTCTACATCATGTCATCTTGCTTAAAGCGTTACTCTGTTCTTATGAACTTAATACTCTAGATGCATGCTGGATAGCGGTTGATGTGTGGAGTAATAGTAGTAGATGCAGAATCGTTTCGATCTACATGACACAGAAGTGATGCCTATATTCATGATAATTGCCTTAGATATCTTCATAACTATGCACTTTTCTATCAATTGCTCGGCAGTAATTTGTTCACCCACCGTAATACATGCTATCATGAGAGAAGCCACTAGTGAAACCTATGCCCCTCGGGTCTCTTTATTATTATATTGCATCTCTTTTATTATCGCATCTCGTTTACTATTTTGCAATCTTTATTTTCCAATCTATACAACAAAATACCAAAAATATTTATCTTACTATCTCTATCAGATCTCACTTTCGCAAGTGACCGTGAAGGGATTGACAACCCCTTTATCGCGTTGGTTGCGAGGTTCTCGATTGTTTGCACATGTACTAGGTGACTTGTGTGTTGTCTCCCACTGGATTGATACCTTGGTTCTCAAAAACTGAGGGAAATACTTACGCTACTTTGCTGCATCACCCTTTCCTCTTCAAGGGAAAACCAACGCATGCTCAAGAGGTAGCATGAAGTAGGTGCTCCATGGCCACTGCCGCCTTTTCAGACGTGGGTTGCATGCTGGAGGCCGAGGTGGTCTGGAATATCTTGGCGTGTGCATCCTCGATCTTGGCGTGGATGGCCTCGACCCGGGCCAGGGCGACATCGGCGGCACAGACGGCAGCTCGAGCGCTCTCGGCGTTTGCAGCCGCCGTTGTAGTAGCAGCTGCAGCCGTCTTGGCTACAACAACTGCCCTGCCAGCTACTGCAGACGCCCTCTCGGCGGAAGCGGAGACACTCTTGGCATAGGCGGCCGCGCTCTCAGCGCAGGCGGCAACGCTCGGGGGGGGGGGCGACCATCGTACGGGCCTTCACGAAGCATTTCCACGACGTCATCTTTGCAAGAAGGGGTGCGGGAATGGGAATCGAGATTCGAGGATTCAGGGGTTGCCGACACTGGAGTAGACGAGCTGGCGAAGCTTAAGGAGGGAGACTTAAATAGACCCAGATATTTTCATCGCAAACGGTTCGGAGAAAATAAATGTCTGTGATGTTGTAGATATTTTTTTATTAGCTGTGAAAGATGAGTTTGGAGTAAAGTGGCAACGGATGGTGTTTTAAATGAACGAGAAATTTTGCAGTACTAGTATAACTGTCATGTCAAATTTTGGAAATTTCAGGGGTCATTTGACCTTTTAAGACATTTAAGTGATTTTCTAGCCATTTAATGACCGTAATTGAAATTTGAACTACATGTACATGCAACAGCTAACCATAACGGCTTGAAAACTCATATTTTTTGTACTTGTGTGCGACTTAATTCCATGTGTAGTAAATTGGAAGGAGTTTTCAAACATATTGGTCTAACGGCTATGACATAATTAAGCATGGAGTGACATGGCATGTTAATTCAAAAAAAAACAGAAACACATGAAACATTGGTTGATGTAATGTCATGCCACCAAGATGATGTGGTAAAAAATTGGCATGTTTGATGAAAGTTTGGACACACACCCTCACAAACCGGAGCAACTCACTAGAAGGCTCGTGGTTCCGAGAGGGTATAATGCATGTTTGATGACGAACGGGAGATAGCTTCCTCTTACGGCCTCCAATTTTTTTCTACATCTAACGTGCACTACTACAACTATAATGCGAAATTTTGGAAAATTGTAGGGGTCATTTGACCTTTTAAAGACATTTAAGTGATTTTGTAGCCATTCAATGACCGTAATTCAAATTTGAACTACATTTACATGTAACGCCTAATCAAAACAGTTTGAAAAATCATATTTGTGTACTTGTGTGCGAGTTAATTCCATGTGCAGTATATTAGAAGGAATTTTCAAACATATTTGCCTCACGACATGGACACATTCATATGTATGCATGGAGTGACATGGCATTTTAATTCCAAAAAATAAAAAATATATCAGAAACACATGAAATCTTGGTTGATGTAATATCATGCCACCAAGATAATGTGGTAAAGAAATTGGCATGTTTGACGAAAGTTTGGACACACCCCCCTCACAAACCGGAGCAACTCACTAGAAGGCTCGTGGTTCCGAGAGGGAACAATGCATGATTGATGACGAATGGGAGATAGCTTCCTCTTACGGCCTTCAATTTTTTTCTACGTCTAACATGCACTACTACAAATGTAATGTGAAATTTTGGAAAATTCTAGGGGTCATTTGACATTTTAAGGACATTTAAGTGATTTTCTAGCCATTTAATGACCGTAATTCAAATTTGAACTACATCTACATGCAATGCCTAACCAAAAACGGTTTGAATAATCATATTTGTGTACTTGTGTGCGAGTTAATTCCATGTGCAGTAAATTAGAAGAAATTTTCAAACATATTTGTCTCACCACATGGACAGATGCATACGTATGCATGGAGTGACATGGCATTTTAATTCCAAAAAATAATATCAGAAACACATGAAACCTTGGTTGATGTAATGTCATGCCACCAAGATGATGTGGTATAGAAATTGGCATGTTTGACGAAAGTTTGGACACACACCCCTCACAAATCGGAGCAACTCACTAGAAGGATCGTGGTTCTGAGAGGGAACAATGCATGTTTGATGACGAACGGGAGATAGCTTCCTCTTACGGCCTTCAATTTTTTTCTACGTCTAACATGCACTACTACAACTGTAATGTGAAATTTTGGAAAATTCTAGGGGTCATTTGATCTTTTAAAGACATTTAAGTGATTTTCTAGCCATTTAATGACCATAATTCAAATTTGAACTACATCTACATGCAATGCCTAACCAAAATAGTTTGAAAAAAATCATATATGTATACTTGTGTGCGAGTTAATTCCATGTGCAGTAAATTAGAAGGAATTTTCAAACATATTTGTCTCATGACATGGACACCTGCATACGTATGCATGGAGTGACATGGCATTTTAATTCCAAAAGATATCAGAAACACATGAAACCTTGGTTGATGTAATGTCATGCCACCAAGATGATGTGGTAAAGCAATTGGCATGTTTGACAAGAGTTTGGACACACACCCCTCACAAACCGGAGCAACTCACTAGAAGGCTCGTGGTTCCCAGAGGGAACAATGCATGTTTGATGACGAACGGGATATAGCTTCCTCTTACGGTCTTCAATTTTTTCTACGTCTAATGTGCACTACTACAACTGTAATGTGAAATTTTGGAAAATTCAAGGGGTCATTTGACCTTTTAAAGACATTTAAGTGATTTTCTAGCCATTTAATGACCGTAATTCAAATTTGAATTACATCTACATGCAACGCCTAACCAAAACGGTTTGAAAAATCATATTTGTGTACTTGTGTGCAAGTTGATTCCATGTGCAGTAAATTAGAAGGAATTTTCAAACATATTTGTCTCACGACATGGACACATGCATACGTATGCATGGAGTGAAATGGCATTTTAATTCCAAAAAATAAAAAATATTTCAGAAACACATGAAACCTTGATTGATGTAATGTCATGCCACCAAGATGACGTGGTAAAGAAATTGGCATGTTTGACGAAAGTTTGGACACACACCCCTCACAAACCGGAGCAACTCACTAGAAGGCTCGTGGTTCCGAGAGGGAACAATGCATGTTTGATGACGAACGGGAGATAGCTTCCTCTTACGGCCTTCAAATTTTTTTCTACGTTTAACGTGCACTAATACAACTGTCATGCGAAAATTTGGAAAATTCCAGGGGTCATTTGACCTTTTAAAGACATTTAAGTGATTTCATAACCATTTAATGACCGTAATTCAAATTTGAACTACATCTACATGCAATGCCTAACCAAAATGGTCTAAAAAATCATATTTTTGTGAACTTGTGTGCGAGTTAATTCCATGTCTAGTAAATTAGAAGGAATTTTGAAACATATTGGTCTCAAGGCATGGGCACATGCACGGAGTGCCATGGCATGTTAATTCCAAAAAATTAAAAAATGATCAGAAAAACATGAAACCTTGCTTGATTTAATGTCATTCCACCAAGATGATGTGGTAAACAAATTGTCCTGTTTGACGAAATTTTGTACACACACCCCTCACAAACCGGAGTAACTCACTAGAAGGTTCATGGTTTCGAGAGGGAACAATGCATGTTTGACGACGAATGGGAGCTAGCTTCTTCCAAATTTTTTCTACGTTTAACGTGCACTAATACAACTGTCATGTGAAAATTTGGAAAATTTTAGGGGTCATTTGACCTTTTAAAGACATTTAAGTGATATTCTAACCATTGAATGACCGTAATTCAAATTTGCACGACATATACATGCAACACCTAACCATAACGGTTTGAAAAATCATTTTTTTGTGTACTTGTGTGCGAGTTAAAAAATCATCAGATGATGTAAATATCCGGTGTTCAAAAAAGGAAATGTAAAGATCTAGCAAGACAACCGCCCCCCACACGATTGACACTCTATCTCGTGGCTCGAGGTTTGGTAGGTGAGTGGCGGGGATCATTAATCAGACACGGTTCTGTATTGGAAACCGTCAGCTATTATGTTCACACACAGATTTTGCTGCGGGAATCATGTGTAATTCGAACTACAATACTCGTAAATTCCGGCGACCATCGTGTATATTGTCCCCGTCGATCTAGATTCCGGCCGCCAATAAATACTCCCTCGCTCACGTCATCCCGCCTGCATTCTCATCTACATCCTTCCCTCGCTCGCCCTCTCTCTCTCTCTCTCTCACAAATCTCTGCCATGGTGTCGCCGGTCTGCCCATGCGCCGACGAGGAGTCGCCGCCCCCCGAGGACGCTCACTCAAATAGCAGCGGTGAGGACCCGTACGCGCCGCCTGACAAGGTTGCGCCGGACCCCCAAACTTTGGGTTGGTTTTGGGGCCTGTATAATCTTTGTCTGTGGAAGTCGCTGCCACTGGCTGAGAAAGCCAAGCAAGTGGCATTCAAGAAGGAGATGGCGGAGGAGGAAGCCAGGTACCAGGCGGCCTGTGAAGCCCGTGATGCTGCCTGGAAAAAGGAGGCGGCGGAGCTTTGGGGGCGGGCGCGTCGTCGTGCCAAGGAGGTGTACAAAGACGGGTACTTCACGAGGAAGGACATAGGCGCTGGGCGCCGTGTCGCTGCATGGAGGTGGGCCGATAAGCTCTAGCGTGCCACCGACGAGGAGCTCCGGTGGGCGCCCAACGAAATGGCAAGATCATTCGCGCGTGTCCACCAGCAAGAGGTAGATCAGTACATCAAACGCTGTGAGGCGGAGGAGGTGGAGTACTGCCTCCGCACTGGGAAGACGCCACACACCAGGGGGCTGCTGGCGAGGGGCTGCCGGAATACTGGCCCCAGGAGGGATTATTAGTTTGAGTATTGTTTGTTTTCAATTTTATGCATTGTACCTAGTAGTTAAGTATCATCACGTATATGTGATGATATTATATATATATATATATATATTCTGTGATGAACTAATGAACAATTAATATATATATTATGAATTCCATTTTCTATCTGTTTTGTATACTAATTTGAATCTAGCTGTTATCATCCACATATACAGAATGGAAAGCGTATATACACACATTGAAACATAACATATAAGAACAGAAAATAGAGTGCACACATTGAAACAGAGGAATAAACAGAGCAATACTATGATGGCTGTGAATACATAGCTATCCACGTCGAAGTGACTCAACAAAATAAAACGCGTCCATGAGACGATGACCAGCAACCCTTTCCTACGGTAGCTCTTGGCTCTGCCTAAACTCGTGCAGGCGTTCGTCCAAGCGGTCGACACGCTCGCGGTACATCTAGAGCGCAATCTCGAGCTCCAAGCTAGCTATTTCATTGGAGATCACCAGCTCGAGGATGCGACGGGCATGTTCCTCTACTGTGCCCAGGTGGACACCTGGGCCAAGGAGGTGGTCGACCCTATGGACCAGCACGTTGGCATCCAGCGGGCCGCGGATAAGGCGAACGACGGCACCCATGCGAACGGCGCGGCGGGCGTCCGGTGCAAGTACGGCGCGGCCGACCTATGGTGCAAGTACGGCGCTGAGGGTCTCTGCCCACTCCTGGCGAGGAATGGGTGTACTGACGGGACGTGTACCTAGCTGTGACGCTGTGTCGACAGCAGGCAAGCGCCGATGGATTTGCTCTTGTTGTGCGACGCGCCGCGCCTCTTGCTCTGCGGCGCTCCAACGGTATCGCCGTGCGGCAAGCCACAACTTATCGGCGCGGACGTGCCTAGCTTGCTCTGCTGCGCGCCATTGATCATGTTGTGCGGAGAGCTGTAGCCTGTCGACGCTGACATTCTATCTTGATCCGCGGCGCTCAAGCGCCATGCAGAAAAGGTCTGCTCAACCCTAGCGATGACGCGCATCACGATGTCATCGATCGCGTTGCCAGGGAGTGCCTCGGCCTCGACGGGCCATGGCACCTGCTTGTTTTCCTCGTCGACGAGGTTGATGGCAGAGGCGACGCTTTGGTGGGTTGGCATGCTTGGAAAAGGTGGATGTGCTACAGGCTGTGCTTGCCGCCTCCGTGCATCGCGTGCCGCCTAGGTTTATGTGCAATATCGCTGGGTGGCGAGAAACAGGTGAGGAAATGGCGGGAAATGCTGGCGTGTTCATAAAATGCCATCAATTAATGGAAACTTAGCATAGAAGGAGCATCGAGCTAGCACAATAAGTAGATGATGATTAGATGAACACAGACCACAATAGGGAACCCGTCGGTGATGAATTCATCAATCGCAAACGGTTGAATTCTAGCAAGCGTTTGCCCACAACACACACGGCTTATTCCATCACAAACAGGTCGGATGGATCAACTGTATGCCACGTATCATACATTGTCAAAAAGTAATGCGGTAGACCTTCTTTAACATGTGTTAAAAAATAAAAAAAAATAAAAAAACAAGGACCTCGAGGTTAAATTAACTCATGGGATGGGTCGTATCAGTCATTTAATTTGACAAATACGACCCATCCTATCAGTTAATTTAACATCAACAAAACTTCTCATCCAGTCACCCATTTGATGGTTGCTCCAGCCTGAGCACACTGAGTTCTCTTACATGAGCTACTGGTGGAACAGCTAGTCCTTGCTGATATAGGATGCCTCTTCACATCCTTATGGCATATTCGGATGACCGCCCGTCCCTCAATGGCCAATAGATGTTGTGTAGACAGAGCATATCACATACGTCTTATTAGAAGAAATTGTCTGTGTTATTATCGGTCTTCGCACACATTTCTGATTACAAACCTGTTTGCCGCGTATCACACACATCTTTTTAAGTTGAACCATTTCCGTTCCCATGTCTCAATGCAAATAGTTCATCCGAGTGAACCATACATTGTACATCGCACACACCTTGATCTGTCTGCCCGTTTCTTTTGTTCCTCCTCATCGCAAACGGTTGATTGAATTGAACCATATGCCCTGCATCGCACAGGAAACTAAAATCTGAACCGTGTTTGATGCATCCTCCATCGCAAATGTTTTGCACCTTTTTTGATGGTTTTTACACTACCATTTGCGATTATGGCATCACACATAGTTTCGTCGAAGGGTCTCTGATCATAGTGTCGCGTTAGCAACATCCTACAGTAGTTATCACTTGTTATGTATGTTGATTTGTGTTTGGTGATTGTATGACGACTAAAACATGATGACATTGTTGTTTAGTTGTACTCATATCTGGCTGTGAAACTTGAATTTGATGACATAGTTTGCTGTTGGACTGCAATTTGCTCGACATCTTCGAATGGGAACAAAGCTGACTCGACATGGCCTCTGCTAATTTATTTATTTATTACCAAAAGAGCCTCTGCTATTTATTTATTTATGAGCAAAAGGGGATACCCCCCGATTTCCGTTAATAGAAATCATTAGATGTTCACAACACTACGTCCAACCTGCTACACAGGTTTCATTCATTACTAGTTTCAGAAAAGTGCTCATGTCATAGCCACTGAATACATCACGAGTGCTACATACACTGCAAATAAAGAGACAATCATCCTACAGAGCACATCGATTTTGCCCATTATCTTCACAAGCTCTTTCATCTCCTCATTGCTGTCAAGGCCGTTCAGCAGCTATTGCTTGGCCATGATCAGAGGAACTACATCTTTAACCTTCTGCTCTTCATCTTCCTTATCTGCCGTTCCTTCAGTTACTTGTCCAACACCCCAACCTGCTGGTATTGGGATTCCTCGGCTAACCAAGTAATCAGCGTAGTTGCATTCCCCCACATCAGCAACTTTCCAGAAATACAAATCACACGAATCTTCCCTTTTCTGCACAAATCAAATTGGAAGATCATCAACCAAACTATTAAAAAAATCAGCAACTGAAAGCAGCAGAACAACACTTAAACATATTATTACCCCATGATTCGGGCATTTGTAGAAGACTCGGCCAGGGTTGAGGATTGTGGTTGAGATGCGACGGATGACTCTGCGTAATTTGTAGCAGTGGCACCACACCAATGGCAACGGGTTGCGATGAGCAATCGGCTGTGGTGCGTGTGCCGGCGGGGGTGTGATGAGACCCATAGGCAATGGTACGAGTGGTGAATTGGCGCATATCTGGTTTTTGCCTGCTGAAGAGCAGGTAGACGAGCATCCAGCGGACATGGTTGCTGTGGCCAGAGCTTCTGATGCTAGGCAGAGTAAGTAGAGAAGAGGAGAAGCGAACATTGGATATGTCAGTTTCATTACTTGCAGAGTAGCATAGCACCATATATAGTCATAGTCTAGGTTTGGATTCGAACCAGCTACAGGAGCACGTCTCTCTTTTTTCAAAAACTCAGCAACGTCTCTTTACTGGTACACAAACTTGTTCTGTACGCCTTCTCAAGTCTTTGATTTTCTTTCTCTTTTTTTGCGAGGAAGGAAGGAGGACAAAATTGAGAGTTCCTGGGACTCAAACCCAAGACCTCTCGGTTGAAAACCAAGGGTCCTAGTCACTTATGTGGCGAACGTTCCCTGGGAGGAGGACAACAGACGAATGCATTTTCCTCGCAGTTTTAGTTGCGACACAAGATCGAACGGTCACAGTTTCGGGAATGTTATCGGGCAAACAAGCCCAGTTTTCTTTTCTTCCTATATATAAAAAGGTATGCTACTTGGTGTCGGCTTAGTCAACAAATGATTGTGCCAACCTTGACCGTTGGATTGATATTCAACGTCTGTCGTGTTTCTTCACTCCCTTCTTCCTCCATCCGCCAAAGCCAAACCAGCGATGGCGGGACCGCCTGCTCCCACCTCACACGGCTGGCTGTGCTGCCGCGCACGCATCGTGGCCACATCGCACCCTAAAACTCTGCACATCTTCCCTGGCTCCTGTTCGTTCCCGTCCGAGGCCTCACCATCGTCCTCCGCCTTGGTTCGCTCGCTGCGGCGCCGCCCTTCGATCTTGTCAACATGGCCAACAACCGAGAGGAATAAGGAGATGACTGTACATGGTGAGGATGATAGTAGGGACCCAGTAGCACGCGCAGTAATTTTGTTTTTTTGGGACGGAGAAGGGTATCAACTGGGTTGTTCGGGAGCTGTGGCCCATCTTGCCCAGGCTTTTTATTTCATATGTTTAACACATGACCAACCCAGTGTGTTTTTCCATTCTGAAAATGGCTAGCCCAGCTATTTTGTTTTTTGCAGAATAACCAATGCAGGCCTACTTGCTTTTCTACGCCCTGCTAGGCCGGAAATCTTTCAAGACGAGGAGGGATGCATTTTGCCCAGAAAATGGGCCATAAGTAATAAGAAATGGGCTATAGGTAATAATAAATGGGCTGTAAAATGAAAAAATACAGCAAATAGGCAATTAGTTCCAAAATATTCTTTTCTTTCGGATTTTGATATTTTAAATTTCATTGTTTTTGTGCGGGTAAAATTTCACTTGATTTAAATTAAGGTATGTTTAATTTTCAAATTAATTTGAATCTGGCTATAAATTTTGGGTTGTATGCTGTTTGGGACAGATTTGGAGGCTGACTTGTGGGTCTACTAGGTTGACGTGTACGAAAGGCTTTGTCAACTTAGTCCACAAACGATTCTAGCAGCAGTGACCGTTGGATGTTAATCCAACGACCGTGTTGCTTCTTCAATATCTGATCTTCTTGCTCCAGCCGCCCAAACCAGCGCCGGTGGGACTGCCTGCTCCCACCTCCCGTGGCCGGCTGTGCTGCCGCACAGGCCGCACCGCCCCACCCTACTCCATTGCTGGCCAGGCCATACCTTTACTCACCCACACCTCCTGTTATTTTCTGGTGATGGAAGCCGGACCAGTAAACCCTCGTACTCCCCACCGCGTGGGCAACCACTGCTGAGTCTTCCCCGGCTCCGTGTCGTTCCCTTCCTAGGCCTCGACGTCATCCACCACCTTGGTGCTCTCGGCGCGCCATGGTCAACGTGGTCAACGAATGACATCCATCGGACGTGGATTGTACGTGGAGAGGCTGACAGTTGGGTTCATGACCGCACACAAAGAAATTCCTCCTTGTTATGCGCAAAATAATGATTCCTCCACCTGACATTTGGGATGCACCAGAAGGGCCTCTGTATTTCGCGAAAAAAATGTTCCCCCTGCTGATAGGTCGGACCCACCAGCTATATCTTCGCACGCAAGGGAGTGCCTCCTTATTACGTACAAAAAAATGAATACTCCCCGTGCTAGCTGGGACCCAGCATAGTGGGAGGCTGACTTGTGGGCCTACTAAGTTGACGGGGATGGGGGGCCTTGTCAACTTAGTCAATGTGAACGATTCTAGCTCCAGTGACCGTACAATGTCCATCCAACGGTCGTAGTGCTTCTTCAACCCCTGGTCTTCTTGTTCCAGCCGCCCAAAGCAGCGCCGGTCGTGCCGCGTGCTCCTGCCTCCCGTGGCCGGCTGTGCTGCCGCAGAGGCCTCACCGCCCCCTACTATTCCCTTCGCTAGCCAGGCCCTGCAGCGATGATAGCCTCACACCGCAGCCGAACCAGTGAACCCTCGTACTCCTCTTCACATGGGCATCCACTGCCGCGTCTTCCCCGGCTCCGTGTCGTCCCCTTCCTAGGCCTCGCTGTCGTCCCCTTCCTAGGCCTTGCCGCCGCCCACCGCCTTGGTGCTCTCAGCGTGGCGTGGTCAATCTGGTCAACGAACGACTTCCATTGGAAGAGTACTGTACATGGAGAAGCTGACAGCTGGGTCCATGGCCGCAGCAAGGAAGTACCTCCTTATTACGTGGAAAATAATGATTCCTCCACCTGAGAGCAGGGACCCATCGGACGGGCCACCATATTTCGCAAAAAAATGTTTCCCCCTGATTGCTAGGACCCACCAGCTACATCTTCGCACACAAGGAAGTGCGTCCATATTACGGGCAAAAAAATGATTCGCCCCCTGACCGCTGGGACCCACCAGCTACATATTTGCACGCAAGGAAGTGCCCGACCGTCGGGACCCACCTGGTTAAAGCATACGTAGCATTGTCATTCGGGTCGCGGACATGTACGTATATACGATCGGTCTATATGCAGGCTGCAACGATGAACAGTGGCTGTGTAAGGAAGGGCACGTGTCGTAGTAGAGGCGCGCACATGTTGTAGTAGAGGCGCACACGTAGCATGTCACGCAGTCCCGTTAATATCGTGTACACATATGTACAGGGGCCAGGGTGCAAGAAAGTAAATACGGCCACATACGTACTTATGGGCGGGGTCTCAAACGCCTACTTGTGCATACGTATGGACAGGGCTCGTGTACATGGTTGGGTCATAACGGGGAAACTGTGTCGTTGTCGTGTTCACGGGGAGGCAACGGAATGCGTCGTGTACATCGGGAGGGAACGGAATACGTCATGTTCATCGGGAGCCAACCGGCTTGGACGGAATAGCCGATCGAAACGAGACATGGCGTATCGCAAAACGGAGGAAACGGCCTTGTGGTCGACCGACCATGGTCGGAACAGGATCCTGTTCATCGGGAGGGGTCTGGCGTACCGCAAAAGGGAGGAAATGGACTTCTCTTGGACCTCCTACGGTCAAAACGGGGTCCTGTTGATCGGGAGGGGTGTGGCGTACCGCAAAACGGAGGAAACGGCCTTGTGGTCAACCGACCATGGTCGGAACAGGATCCTGTTCATCGGGAGGGGTCTGGCATACCGCAAAAGGGAGGAAATGGACTTCTCTTGGACCTCCTACGGTCAAAACGGGGTCCTGTTGATCGGGAGGGGTGTGGCGTACCGCAAAACGGAAGAAATGGACTTGTGTTGGAGCGCTACGGTCGAAACATGGGTTTTGTTCATCGGGAGGGGTGTGGCGTACCGCAAAACGGGACTCCATGAGATACTGTTCATCTCCACCGTCGACCTCCTCCAGCCTCCATGGGCTACTGTTCATCCACCGTCGACCTCCTCCAGCCTCCACCTGCACTATTCATCCACGGGCTCCTGTTCATCTAGCCTCGACCGCTCCTCCACCGGCTACTGTTCAACCAACCCTCTCCACGGGGTCGTGTTCAATCACCCGTCAACGGGCTACTGTTCATCCAGCCCTCCACCGGCTATGGTTCAACTAGCCCTCCACGGGGTCCTGTTCATCCACCTCCAACCGGCTCGATCGGGGTCCTGTTCATCTAGTGGCAACGGCCTCTACTACCACGGGTCCTGTTCATCCAACCCCCAACCGGGACTGTTCATCCACCCCCCCCAACAACGCTCATTGTTCATCAAGGGAAGGAGGCAACAGGGTTCGATCGGCTTCAGTTAGAAGCAGTAGTGAAGGAATCACTTGGGTTCAGTTAACAGCAAGTGATCGATCGCTCGGGTTCAGTAGTGCAATCGCTCGGGTTCAGTTAGAGCCCAACGCCTCGCTCGGGTTCAGTTAGAGCGCAACGCCTCGCACACACGCGCGTACGTGTATGAGAGAAACGCGCATCGCTCGGCCCCCGACCACCCACCATAATCGGGAACTCCCCTGATATTTTCCTCGCCCTCGCTTCTACCACAGTTTTTTCCGTCATGGATGGCCCAAAGAATGTCATGTAGCTGCGTCTCCGGCCTGCCCAGGACGAAAAGCCCATTTTCTGTCATGATTTTTTGTCATAGAAGTAGGAGACCACCACATCTATGATGATACCGGGTTTTGTCACAGTTATCGTCATAGAAGTGTCATAAGCATGACAGACAAAAATTTCGTTCGACCCAAAATGTCACGGATGTGTCTTTTTTGTAGTGAACTTGCATGACATCTTTTGTCCTACCCTCCCGTGGCAGAAGGGTCCATAAGGAAACTAAGGGATATTACAGGCCTCCTTTTAATAGAGAACCGGAACAAAGCATTAACACATAGTGAATATATGAACTCCTCAAACTACGGTAATCATCGGTAAGAATCCCAATTATTGTCACCTTGGGGTATGCAGATCATAACACATAATAGGTGCGTATAACTTGGAAGATCGGATCAACAACACAAATATATTCATGAAAACATAAAGGGGTTCAGATCTGAAATCATGGCACTCGGGCCCTAGTGACAGGTATTAAAAATAGCAAAGTCCTAGCAACATCAATCTCAGAACATAGTGGATACTAGGGATCAAGCCCTAGCAATACTAACTCGATGGCATGATAAATCTCATCCAACCCATCACCGTCCAGCAAGCCTACGAAGGAATTACTTACTCCCAGCAGTAAGCATCATGAAATTGGTGATGGAGGAAGGTTGATGATGATGACAGCGTAGAATCCTCCTCTCCGGAGCCCAGAACGGACTCCAGATCAGCCCTCCCGATGAAGAACATGAGCTGACAAGATCTCTCTATTCTAAAACACAATGATTCCTTCTCTCCAATTGTTTCTTCGTCAATAGGTACTTATGGAGTTGGAGTTAGGGTTGCGGGGGTTGCCAAGGGCCAACAAGCCTGAAGGGTGCGCCCTAGGGGCCCTCCTTTGTAAATAGCCAGCATGTTCGCACTGGTAAGCAATTAGCAGATATATTTACCAAACCACTTGATGAGAAAGTGTTTTGCAGGTTAAGAGGTGAATTCAACATCATTGATGCTTCAAACTTGGAGTAGGAACTCCATTTAATACATGCAAGGCATGAGCCTATGACTAATCCTTGATATTTCTCTTATGTTGACTATCTTATGTCTTGGATATATTTGCACCTTGCATGCTATCTAACCCGTGTAGGTACTTGGATGAATCGAAATCTATGAGATTGCAACTCACTCACATTTTGAGCAATTTCTATATCACCAAGTCGCTACACAATGGTTGATGAAGACAAGGAGGCACGCAACCATTCAAACATATCCTTTGACAGATTCTATCATAATTGTCATTTTGGATACACAAGTGCTCTTCCTTGCAAAAACTAACCCGTGTAGGTAGATGAACTCAAACTTCAAGTGATCCTCCCAACTCTTGATGAGCTACATCAACCTTGAGCAACCCACACAAGTTCAACTACATGATCATGATCAACACCACCACCCAATGTATGTTATTCCATCTTAGAGAAGCTTTATTCCAAGTCATGGGATAAAGCAACTCAACAAGATGTGAATACATCAAGATGCTTTAACGAAAATGGTAACCCCATTTTGAGCTTAAACGATGAGTATGACCAAAGATCAAGTGATCTCACTTGACTCCTAAGTCAATATACTCTAACATAGATGACTTTGTCACCGCCCAATTCTAGATGAAGTTCTCTTGTGTTCTTTTCTGTGCTCTTGCATTTGTCTCATGCATAGTTGTTTCCCTCTTCATCTAGATTCTTTTTAGTTTCTTCTCTTTTATTTTCTGTTCTCCATTTTCTGAATTAAATTCCTTGCAAATCCTTGTGAGATCTTACTTGTCTAGTTAGCTAAGGTGACAAGTGTTTTCTCTGTGATGAACTCGGTCACACCAGGCTGTTAACTTCGGTCCAACCGACCCCTTTCGGTGCCACCGAAGCACCAAACTCGGTGCTACCGATTTCACTGCAGGAAAAACATCTTGCCACTTGTTTCTGAATTCTTTTTGATCCAGCTTCACTCAATGAATCTTGTCCTCGACCAGCATCCTACTCAAATTGCTGCTTTGTTCTGTGACTCAAGGACCAAACCCATCATGACAAAAAATCCAGAAGAACCCTTCTTGGAAATTGATGTCAAAGGGGGAGAGAGAGATCATCACATCAAAGCTTAATCATATCTATAGGGGGAGAGAATACTCCAGGGAAGAGACCCCAGATGCTTGGTGTTCAAGAGGAGAGAAGTCACATGTCTTCAAGAGGGGAAAGACATGTTCATATTTGCTCGATTGCATTAGCTCTGTTTATTTCCTTCGAGCTCTGATTTTGCTCTGAGTTTCTGTTCCCTATCTTCTCCCAATATCCCATGTTAGATTCAGGGGGAGAAAGACATCTAAGGGAAGGAAATCCTTGAATTTATTGCATATCTTTACCTTTGGGGACATGTCTTTATCCAATGTGGTACTTAGTACTCACTTTACATGTCATCCTAGTCTTGGTACTCTTGTGGTTTCTCTTGTTTGCTCTAGCCAGTAGGCGTATCTGTGTTATCTAACCTTGTTTACGCAGGTTCATCCCATCCTAAGCCAACTCAAGACCATAAAGTAAGTATATGCATCACAGTCATGTGAATGAGAATTTCTTGCTGATGTACATACTGTTTGCAAGAAGGACTCATGAGCATGAAGGTACATTTTCATCATTTGCTCTGATGCATATAGCCAAGATACAAGTAACACATTGCTTACTCTGTCATGTTTATGCATTCACATGCTCCTATATTCCATATTCACATGATTGGATACATGTAGGGGGAGCCTATGCAAGTTACATGTCTTTCCAAAGCTTTACTTACTACTCTCAATATCTTGATCTAAAGCTTTGATGTATGTTGTCATCAATTACCAAAAAGGGGGAGATTGAAAGCACAAGTGCTCCCTAGGTGGTTTTGGTAATTAATGTCAACATATCTCTTGTTGGACTAACATTTTTATCTAGTATGTTTCAGATAAGTTCAACAGTGAAGTGGCATGGACTAGAGGATGTGAAACCCCTTCAAAACACTAAGGACAAAAGGATTGGCTCAAGCTCAAAAGTTCAAGACTCTACATTTTCTATTTTAGTGATCCAAGGTCACATTGAGTCTATAGGAAAAGCCAATACTATCAACGAGGGATGAGGTGTTGCTTAATGAGGATCTTGCTCAAAGTGCTTAGTGATATGCTCCAAAGCCCTCAACTACTTTCTCACATCCACATATGACCTTAACCAAAAGTCAAACTCGGCCCCACCGATTCTTTCTATCCGGCGCCAACGAGTTTCAAATGTCATAGCCACTGCCACAAACCCTAGGAAAATCGGTCTCACCGATAGGGATCTCGGTCTCACCGAGATGGGATTGCAAACTCTCTGTTGCCTATTGCAATACTTTTGGTCTCACCGAAACTTGCGATCGGTCCCACCGAGATTTCAATGTAAACTCTCTGTTTTCCCTTTGTAACATTTCGGTCTCACCGAAATGAGCGATCGGTCCCACCGAGTTTACCTGACCAACTCTCTGGTTAGCTTATTACCAAAATCGGTCTCACCGAGATTACGTTATGCCCTAACCCTAATCATATCGGTCCTACCGAGTTGCATGTCGGTCCCACAGAAAACCCTAACGGTCACTAGCTTTGCTGAATCGGTCCGACCGAGTTTAACCATTTGGTCCCACCAAATTTGGGAAGTTATGTGTAATGGTTAGATTTTGTGTGGAGGCTATATATACCCCTCCACCACCTCTTCATTCGTGGAGAGAGCCATCAGAACGAACCTACACTTCCAACTTACTTTTTCTGAGAGAACCACCTACACTTGTGTTGAGACCAAGATATTCCATTCCTACCATATGAATCTTGATCTCTAGCCTTCCCAAGTTGCTTTCCACTCAAATATTCTTTCCACAAAATCCAAATCCTGTGGGAGAGAGTTGAGTGTTGGGGAGACTATCATTTGAAGCACAAGAGCAAGGAGTTCATCATCAACACATCATTTGTTACTTCTTGGAGAGTGGTGTCTCCTAGATTGGCTAGGTGTCACTTGGGAGCCTCCGACAAGATTGTGGAGTTGAACCAAGGAATTTGTAAGGGAAAGGAGATCGCCTACTTCGTGAAGATCTACCGCTAGTGAGGCAAGTCCTTCGTGGGCGATGGCCATGGTGGCATTGACAAGGTTGCTTCTTCGTGGACCCTTAGTGGGTGGAGCCCTCCGTGGACTCGTTCAACCATTACCCTTCGAGGGTTGAAGTCTCCATCAACATGGATGTACGATAGCACCACCTATCGGAACCACGACAAAACCATCCGTGTCTCCAATTGCGTTTGAATCTTCCAAACCCTTCCCTTTACATTCTTGCAAGTTGCATGCTTTACTTTCCGCTGCTCATTTACTTGTTGCATGCTTGCTTGATATGTATTGTGTTTGTTAAATTTATGCCTAAACTCCACTTCAACTTAAGAAAATTAAAAACTGCAACTTTTAGCACTTAGTGTCTTATCACCCCCCTCTAGACACCTCTTCTCGGTCCTTTCAGGGTTCCACTGATAAACTGGGTCCTGCGGATCCCACTGGTAGATAGGCTCTACGGCCGCCTCAGGCTCCGGTGCTGGCTCTGGCTCAACCACTTTGGGCGGCTCCATGCCCCAATAAGCATAAATGTCCGTGGGCATGATTGTGTACCTACCTGAAGAGAGATCGAACAAAGAGGGTGCAGGTAGGGCAATAGTCTCACGAGTGCCCTAGCCAAATACTAAGTTATAACGGAATCACATCTTGCCTCCATCAATAAAGTCATGCCCAACCATGCTAGCATAATCTAGGTGTCTCACGGGTAAGAGCCACTCCTCCGCCTCCTCGTGCCTAATAGGTATCTCAAAATGTTTAGCGAGGTGAGGAGCATAAATACCACCATAGACCACTCCCTTCGAGCGGTTAGTGTGTAACCGTCGAGCAATCATAGCACCCAAACTAAAGGTCCTACAGCTGTAAAGAGCATGGCATAGAATAGCAAGGTCTAGAGAGCTAAGAGTCCCACTCTTCCACCGTCCAGTCAAACACCTCCCAGCAAATAATGAATAATAATAGCGCAACACAGGGAAATGTAAACTAGCAACTCTAGCCTCAGAAACTCCTCTCATCTCCCCAACAGTGACGTCAGATATAAAATCCACAAGCTCACGGGGACATGGCTCTATAGGGCTGCCCTCGGGTGGGATCAAACAAGCCTCACAAAACTCATCTAGTGTCATCTCTCTAGGAACATCATATACGTTGAATGTGACCATGGGTGGTTCTGTCCTAGAGTGAAAATAGAAACTTTGCACAAAAGTATCTGTGAGGAGGAGGTACTGATCACACTTATCTTCGAGGAAGGGAAGAATGCCAGCATTGTTTGCCAAATGTAGAAGTGATCAAGAATTCTCGCATCCCTCAAGGAAGTGTTGCACGGCCGCACTTCGGCAACAAGAGGAAGATGATATTTGAGCTTCGGAGCCTCCTTAGGGGTCCAACTTGAGGATCCTCTTAACCTCCACTAGAGCATTTTATTTTTCTGAAATTTTCTAAAAAAATTATTGACTAAAAATAAAAAGTGAACCAAACTCAACAAAATTGATAGACACTACTCCCATAAGCATCTAGAGGCTATATCATGCATCAAAACTACTTTGGACCATATTAATTTGACATACAAGCTCAAGAAAAAGGTCACCACAACAGAAATTTTTTGCAATATATAAAGCACTAGAACAAAAACTAATTGGACAGCTGGAGGAGTCACATATCAAAGAAAAATCTCCCAAAACAGTTTTGGAAACGGAGTTCCAAGAAAGGAGATCGCAATTTGCAGTCAAATGCGCAAGAACACGGGTTTGAGAAATCAAGTGATTTTTTCTAGGGGGAGAAGAAGGGAGTGGGGTGGCTGGGATAAGTGAGTGGGTCCTTGTGGGACCCACAAGCCCACATGGCGCGCCCTTGGGGGCGAGGGTGGCTTACCCTGTGAGCTTGTGGCTCACAGTTGCACCCCCTGGGGTGTGTTAAGTGCCAAATATTCTTAAATATTGCACAAAAATCATACTAAAGTTTCTGGGCATTCTGAGAACTTTTATTTTTGGGTCATTTTTTATTGCTCGGGAAATTCAGAAAATAGGAAAATCATGGCATTTCTACTTTACTAACTTTAAATAACATATAGTAAATAAGGGGTACATTAGGTTGTGCTTACTAAATTCATCGACCACATGCCCTTAAAAAGAATCCATTATTAAGGTTGATCAAGTCTTATTAACAAATCATTTTTGAATGACATGAAACTGAAGAATCTTCGTATAACACTAGGTTACCGATGACGCACAAGTATAGAGGATCAATCATAGTACTTTCGATAAGTAAGAGTGTCGAACCCAACGAGGAGTAGAAGGAAATGACAAGTAGTTTTCAGCAAGGTATTCTCTGCAAGCATTGAAATGATAAGTAACGAGTAGTTTGATAGCAAGATAATCTGTAACGAGCAAGTAATGGTAATGGTAACAAGAATGCAGCAAGGTAGCCCAATCCTTTTGTGGCAAAGGACATGCCAAAGCGGTCTCTTATGATAAGCAGAACATTCATGAGGGTACACGGGAATTTCATCTAGTCACTTTCATCATGTTGGTTTGATTCGTGTTCGCTACTTTGATAATTTGATATGTGGGTGGACCTGTGCTTAGGTGTTGTTCTTACTTGAACAAACCTCCTACTAATGATTAACCCCTCACAAGCATCCTCAACTACGAGAAAAGTATTAAGATAAAATCTAACCATAGCATTAAACTTTTGGATCCAAATCAATCCCTTACGAAGTAGCGCATAAACTAGGGTTTAAGCTACTGTCACTCCTCTCGCAACCCATCATCTAATAACTACTCCACAATGCATTCCCTTAGGCCCTAATAAGGTGAAGTGCCATGTAGTCGACGTTCACATGACACCACTAAGGGAATCACAACATAGATACCATCAAAATATCGAACACATATCAAGTTCACATGATTACTTGCAACAAGATTTCTCCCGTGACCTCAAGAACAAAAGTAACTACTCACAAATGATAATCATGCTCAAGATCAAAGGGGTATTAAATAGCATAATGGATCTGAACATATAATGTTCCACCAACTAAACCATATAGTAATCAGCACTACTAGTCACCCACAAGCACCAATCTAAGGTTCCAGTACAAAGACTGAACACAAGATATGAACTAGGGTTTGAGAGGAGATGGTGTTGTTGAAGATGTTGATGGAGATTGCCCTCCCCAAGATGGGAGAGTTGTTGGTGATGATGATGACAATGATTTCCCCTTTCGAGAGGGAAGTTCCCCTGGCAGAATTGCTCCACCAGAGGGAAAAAGTGCTCTTGCCCAAGTTACGCCTCGAGATGACGGCGCTTCACCCTGAAAGTCCTCCCATTATTTTTTCTAGGTCAAAATGACTTATATACCAGAACAGGGGCACCGGAGGTGGGCCGAGGAGGGCACAACCCACCAAGGCGCGCCCAGGAGGGTTGTGCCCACCTGGTGAGCCCCCTCTGGTAGTTATTTGCTCCAATAATTCTTATATATTCCATAAAAAATCTCCATGAAGTGTCAGCTCATTTGGAGTTGTACATAATAGGTGGCCTGGCGTAGCTTTTTCAGGTCCACAATTCCAGTTTCCGGTATTGTCCCTCTTTGTGTGAACCCTGCATATTATGAGAGAAAAGGCATTAGAATTACTCCAAAAAGCATTATTATGCATGAAAACATTATAAATAATAGTAGGTAATCATGATGCAAAATGGACGTATCAATTCCCCCAAGCTTAGACCTTGCTTGTCCTCAAGTGAAAACCGATATCGAAAAACATGTCCACATGCTTAGAGAGAGAGAGAGGTGTCGATAAAAGCAAAATACGAACATAGAAGCATCATGTATATTATTATTACAACAACAAACTTTAACATAGAACTTTATCATAGAACTTTTATCATAGAACTTTTATTATATAACTTTTATCATATAAATTCTCATGAACAAGTAACAATTCATCACAACATCGAAGTATAAAGCATAAACACTATTGATAACCAACAAACTATGTTCTTAGTCAACTTTGGAACTACAATTCATCATGTTTTCAGGAAGGGTCGCGTATTGGAGCCTTTTGGCAAGTCCACATAGTCTTCTATGATTGCTAACACTCATCGCATACACATGAGCTAAAAGTTTCAACCGAACACACAGAAAGATAGGGGCCTATAGTTTCGCCTCCCAACGTATTCACCTTAAGGGTGAGGTCAACAATAATAACTCATGCCCACCCATATCCAACTGGATGTATGTGCCTAGATCTTTCTTCACCACATGATGCTTGCCAAAAGAGAAAATAAAAAAAGGAATAGAGAGAAGTACTTTGACTCTTGCATAAAAGTAAATACATATAAAAGTAAAAGATAGGCCCTTCGCAAAGGGAAGCAGAGGTTGCCATGCGCTTTTTTGGTTGTAAGCTCAATATCTTAGTGCAAAAGAACATCATGTTATATTGCCCCTTATGATAGCAACCTTTATTATGCTATCTGTTGCTTTTATTCTTTGCCATCACAAGTTCGTACAACGCTCAATTTTCTCTTGCACTAAATGATCTAACACATTTAGAAGCAATTTTATTTCCTTATTGCACCGATGACAACTTACTTGAAGGATCTTACTCAATCCATAGGTAGGTATAGTGGACTCTCAAAACATGATTTGGGTTAAGGGTTTTGGATACACAAGTAGTATCTCTACTTAGTGCGGAATTTTTGGATAGCAAAGATGGGGGACATGCACCACATGTTAAAGGATCTATGACAATATAACTTCTATGTGAATATGAACAAACATAAATCATTACGTTGTCTTCCTTGTCCAACATCAACAATTTTGGCATATAATATAGGGTTTTTATCATTTATGCCACTAGTTGTGTCTCACTACTTAATTTTGCCATTAGAAGTTACAAGTACTAAAAAATGCCATCAATACGTGAGATGCTTGCTCAAAAATGCCATTAGATATCTCAAAAATGCCATCACTTCATTAGATGTTTGCTCAAAAATGCCATTAGACATTGTTATTTTCACTTCAAACCCGTTGACCATGTTATATGATAACAATAAGCCTAGACCCACCTGTTAGTTCTCTCTATCTCACAATGATAAGTGTGGCCTCAGTTGTCAGGAGTAACCAAGCGAATAATTTTACAGGAAAATAAGAACGTTGTTGGGATCAAGTAGGCCCCACACTTTATTGTAGTGAGATAGAGGGAGAGCTGGCATATTGGTCCATAGGTATTTATGTCATTATAACATGGAAAAAGATATTTGAGATCACAATAATGGTATCTAGTGGCATTTTTGAGCATGTGTCTAACGAAGCGATGGCATTTTTGAGTGGCTGAAATTCCTAGTGGCAAAACTGAGTAGTGGGACACAACTGGTGCCATTAAAGTGTATTTGCATGTGAATATTCTCTTCCCTTATTAATTCTTTCATGAATTGCATCACTGACCAATTCTACGTTTGTCAATCTCCAATTAATTTTACTACTTATACTCTTCCTTATGTGATGTCATTACTTACCATAAGACTAGCATATGACCCTTTTCATTTATTTCCTTTCTTTTTATTGAAAATGAAAGAAAAGAAAGCAAAACTCAAACTAAACTTTACTATATATCTCGCACACGATTACAAGGATAGATCACTAAGCAAGCACTTGAAAATAAAGGATCGAACTAAATTTTTATTCAACTAAATTGAAAGGTAGGTAAGGATCGAACTAAGATAAGTAAAGGCAAAGGATAATGTAGGTGATATGATACCGGGGCACCTCCCCCAAGCTTGGCACAAGCCAAGGGGAGTGCCCATACCCGATACTCAAGTCTCCTTCGGTGATGAAGAAGGTGGTGGTGATGATGTAGTCGCGATATTTTTTTGACTATAAATAGTAGGTCAAAACCCCACTATAACTTTTATAAAATAAAATAAAGAACAAAAGAGGTCTTAAGGGCTTGAGATAAGCCCAAGAAAAATAAAAGGAAAACAAAAGAAGAAAAAACAGAAACTAAGAAAGCTAAAAGATCTACAAGTGCTAAGAAGCTAAAAGAGCCAGAAAACTAAAAGAGCGAGAGGAAAACTAATAAAACGTACTACTAAAAGTAAAATTACAACAAGGATTCCAATGAAGTAGAAAACTGTATGGAATATTTTTTTCTTCATCCCGAATTTGAGTAATTGGAGCTCCTCCATGAAGATGAATCTCTAGCCTTGAAATGAGGGAGTTATATTATCAAAGATCTTATTGTTCCTGGATATCCAAATTGCCCATGATCCTAAAATGATGATCTCCATGAAAAATGGATAATTTATCTTGTCCTTGAGGTCTTGGTATGCTTCTAACACTAAGAGGTTGGGAGTTTTGGCAGGACAGATGAAATCCCAGCATTAAATGTAAAAAGGTCACCCCCAAAAAAGATGGTGTAATGTTTCTTCTTGTTGACAATCCCTCACTGCACAGTTGTAAACTTCCAATTCAAAGCTTTTTCTTCTTAAAAGGTTCCTTGTGTTTACTCTATCATGTAGAAGCATCCAGAAGAACACTTTGTGTTTGGGTTGACATGTGCTTTTCCAAATCCAGTTGAAATGTTGTGGTGTTTGCTTGAGACCAATCAGGACATTATATGCTTTAATGGAAGAATAAAATTCATTTCCCCATATGTAGATCCAAGTATCTACTGCATCCAAATATTCAGATGTTCTCAAGGAGATGCAGATGTCTTCCAATTCCAAAAACTCCTCATATGCTTGCGTTGTCAGTGGCAGGTGGAAGAGGTCCTGAAGATATCCAGTGCTAATTACTTGATTGACACTTATGTGAGGATTTCTGACAAAGGAGTAAAGATGATGGAATTTGTGTTTGAGGACAAATTGGTGCCATATGTCATCCCAGAACAGTGCACTTTTACCATCTCCCACATTACACCTAGAAATAGCTTTAAAATGATCAATTTGAGCTAAATTTGATTTCCACCAGAAGGAACCCACTTTTTGGTCTCATGGAAGCTGTCCATTGCTGTAATATGTCTCCAGATGAGGTTAACCCAAGGAATGTCATGTCTATTGAAGAATTTATGTAGATTTTTCATGAGCAGAGTCTTGTTGTGTGTATATATATCCATGATTCCCAATCCTCCCTGACTTTTGGGACTGCAGACTGTGTGCCAAGCCACTAATGCTGGTCTACGATCCTCCATGTCAAGATTTCTCCACAAACAATGCCTCAAGTATTTTATGATCTATTTTTTTATGGTAATGGCTATGTCTAAGCAACACATGAAGAAGACTGATAATGATGCCAACACTGATTTGACTAGAAGCAACTTCCCTGCCCGAGTCATCAATGTAGAAATACCAGATAATCTCTTAGCAATTGCACTGACTAGGGGTAAACACTGTTCCAAAGTTGGATTATAAATTCCCAGAGGAAGGCCCAAATAAGTAAAAGGAAATTGTCCCCTGGCACATTGCAGTGTATTAGTGAAAATGCTTGCTCTGTCTTCTGCAATATTTATGGGTACCATGATTGATTTCCCATAGTTAACCTTTAGACATGTGGGTGAGGCAAATGTGTTTAGCGGAGCTTTGAGGCATATTAGTTTTCTTGCATTTGCTTGCATGAGGAACAATGTGTCATCTGCATATTGGACCATTGGGAAGTCTGGACAAGAGTTAACTTGAAGTGGTGGAGTAATAAGATTCAGTCTCATGGCCTTATTCAGTATAGATTAAAACAAATCAGCAGCCATGACAAAAAGTAATGGAGATAAAGGATAACATTGTCTGACTCCTATTTTGCAATAGAATTTTTTCTGAAGAACTCCATTCAACATCACAACTGATGAGGCTGATGTGAAAAGTAATTGCATCCATGAGATCCACTTTTCTGAAAATCCCTTTGCTCTGAGTATGTCAATAATGGCTTGGTGTTCTATAGTGTCAAAAGCATTTTCGAAATCCAATTTAATTACTAGAATCTCTTCCTTTGATTTGTGACACTGATGTATATATTCATATGCCCATCCAAGACAATCCTGAATCACTCTGCTATTGAGAAATCCATATTGATTAATGTGAACCATCTGAAGTATCACTTTCTGCAGTCTATTGGCCAGCAACTTAGAAATAAACTTTAGCACTCCATTTAGTAGTGAGATTGATCTGAAGTCATTAGGTGAGACATGCACTTCCTTTTTTGGTATCAGCGTGATGAATTATGTGTTTATGCTCTCAAGATTTACCTTACCAGCATGAAATGCCATAATAAGTTCAGAAACACCCACCTTGATAATTTCCGAACAAGCTTTAAGAAACTCATTATTAAAACCATCATGGTCTAGGGATTTGTTAGTGGGAAGGATTTTAACCACATTATCAATTTCCTCCCGTGAAAATGGCTTCTCAAGGTCTTTGAAAATTTCAGGATCCACTCTTTGTACATACGTGTCCTTTAAATCAAAGTGCATTGTATGACCAGTAGATTGCCCTAGTCTTTTTTTAAAAGCCTCCCATAGAATTGCAGCTTTTCCTTCATGATCAATAATTTCCACTTGATCCTCATTCAGTAACATAGCAATTTTATTATGCATGTGGTTGATTGAAGCTTTAGTATGAAAGAATTTTGTGTTTTCATCCCCAAACTTGACATATTTTATTTTACCTCTCTGTTTCCAACAAATCTTCTGATTATTGAGGACAGTCAATAAGAACTCTTTCAAAATAGATCTACAATTTCTTTCAAAAGTAGTGAGATCTCTATATTCCTCCATCAAGTCCCACATGAAAATACAAGTATTTAAGTCCTCAATCTGCTTTTTGAGACAAGACAAGCTCTTAGCCCACAGTTTTAAAGCTCTTCTCAAATTTTTGAACTTGGCATTGATTTTCTTGGAAGGGTCAGTATAACCCTCAGGAATATTCCAGGCTGTCTGAGCAATATCTTTGAAGGAACTATGCTTTAACCAATAATTTTCAAACCTGAAAACCTTTGACATAGGTATACTTGTTCCAATTTTGATTACACATGGAAGATGATTAGAAATGGGTTTTGCTAATGGAAGAGCAGTGGTGTCAGGGTGAGTAGTCATCCAAGCTACAG
The DNA here is from genome assembly GCF_003073215.2 of Triticum urartu. Lineage (NCBI taxonomy): Eukaryota > Viridiplantae > Streptophyta > Magnoliopsida > Poales > Poaceae > Triticum > Triticum urartu. The sequence goes on from NC_053025.1 coordinate 429,448,631, forward strand.
AAGTGAAGAACCAATCTAATTTCTGAAGAAGTGGACTGTCTTGCATGTTGCTCCAGCTGAATTGTCTACCCTTGAGAGGGAACTCAATCAACCCCAAATTACTAACAGCTTGATTTAATAGTAACATTTGATTAACATCCCCTCTAGGTCTATTTTATCTTCAAGTGATCTAATGAAGTTAAAATCTCCCATGATTATCCAATCCACCTCATTAGGCATTTGAATATTACTAAACCAGTCTATAAATTCCAATTTCTCCTCAAGGTTGCAAGGCCCATAAATATTTGGGAGAATCCATGATTTGTGTGTGGAGTTGCATGTGAACTGCAGTGATATTGAGAATCTATTCTGAAAAATCATTTCCCCAGTGAGTAAAGCTCCATTCCAAGCTATTAAGATGCCTCCAGAAGCCCCAATGGAAGGCATAAATTCGAATTTATTGAATATTTGAGGGCAGAAGTTGTTGATGTAAGTAAGATTAAAATTTTCTCTCTTTGTTTCCTGAATACGCAGAATACCAGCACCACTCTCTTCAAGTTTTTTTCTAATGGCTGGCCACTTTTTTGGGGCATTTGGACCCCCAACATTCCAGTTCAGTATGTTCCAAGATCTGTTACTATTCATTGTAAACCACATGCAATTTTATTTGAAGTACCAGGAACCATCCCCTGGTATGGGAACCAGACTGTGATCTGTTTACATAACCATTGCATTTGGGCCTAGTAATCAGTTTGTGCTCAGATAGTCCAACAAAGTCAAGAGTAAAATAAGATCCATGGTCATTATGATAAGAGGCATCCTAGGACTTTCAAATGCAACTCTAAGAGTACCAAGAACCTCATACAAGTTCCAGTTCCATGATTCAGTAATAGAAAACAAAAGGCCATCATACAAAAGGTGCCACACTATCTCATAGGCAGACATTTTACATGTTCTGAAATTAATAACCCTAGCACACACACTGCATCCAACCCCCATACTAGATAATTGTAGTACTTGTACCCTCAGACTGATATTAAGTTGTAGACTCATTATTACACAATCTTGGGGTGATTTCTAGCTCTTGTGGCTTTGGGAACCATGGCCACATCCTCTTGGGCCTTTTGGACAACTTCTCTTGAAGTTCTTCCTTAGATACCTTGCGGAAAGTTTTTATCAGATGTTTGACCACTTTATTCTGAATAATTGGAGGTATTGCATTACATGGAAGGCAACATTTAGCATCACAAGATATTCTCCTATAACCATTACTATCTTGCTTTATCCTATCACTTCTTCTTACCTCAGTTTCCACCAAAGGCTCTTTGTCCCTTCTCTTTTTTGAAACTGCTTCTCCAGGGGCAGTAGTATCACTTTATTGGGAGATACTTGTCTTAAGGGGCTACCAGCCCCACTAGAGGAATGTGCAGCAGGTCTAATGCCCTCATTCTGTTTGCTCAGTCCCTGCATTATCTCCTTACAACTTGGTGCATGTGTGGTAGAGCATCCATCATGGATATGAAACAAAATAGTTTCTTTAGAGCCACGATTTTCAGTGAGGAGTTTCCACATCTCAGATTTAAGCAAATGCATTGTCCAACCAAATTTATCCGGAGTCAGCAGTAGATGGATTATGAAATTAAACTAACTTACTGGAATATCAATCTTGAAATTGTTAACACCACCCGAGTTGCTGGAGCAAAGTGTTGAATTGAAGGTCCAGCCCTTCTTCATAAATTAAGTGAGCACCATCAATAATATTCAAAGCATGTGATTTAGCAATTCTTTGAAACTCAGACAGATTAGGAGAACTTGGGAAATGAGATAAACTTTCTGTACCTTTCTTGTGAATATCTGATGATGTACCAACCAGAGGAATTGGAACATCTTCCTCACCATTGGCTGCTGCCAAGTTAGCCATTGCCTGATTTATTTCTGTCTCTTTGGGGGGCACCATTGTATCAGACTCCAGAGTGTTGTCAGCCATTGTATTCTTGCTGGAGGGATCATTTTCATTGCTTGTCTCTACATCTGCTGATTTCATAGTAGGTACAGAACCTCCAGCATTGTCAGAGACATCCACCATTGACCCAACATTTTCAGTAACCTGCAGAGGGCTAAGATTGATAGCTTCGACTACAGCCAGAGGTTGTTCCATGTCCCCCTATTGCTGTAAAGCCTCTACATTATTTTCGGCTAACTAAACGTCTTCCTCTTCATCATCTCCCTGATATGCTAATGCAATATTGTGCATCCCCACACCCATATTGGTGGAAATGGAGCTCCTTGATTCACTTCCTCACTAGCAGTATGTGCAAGGGACCAAATGCCATCTGAAAAATAAGCAGTTGTGGTAATGCTACTTTTAGGAGCACCATCATCTTGAAGAATAGGAATTTCTGCTTATTGCTAAACTGGCTCAGGAATATTAGGCCGAGGGAAAGCCCAATGCTCTTGCTCTTCCTGCTCATCCCATTCATCCCAATCATCATTCTGTGCCTACATATTATTCATTTGCACTAGTTGGAAACCTGGAAAGTCATTTGCATGTCGTGGCACAGGATAGGGGGTCCACTCCAGGAGGTGGTATAGGATCTTCATCAGCAGGGCCACCACCCAACATTTCCTCCAACAAAACCTCTACTGAACTAGTCCAAGATTCTTACTCAAAACTCTCTCCCTCAGACCACCTGATGCTTTTTGGTATGTCAATGAGGTCAGTTACTTTGGCTTTTACCAGAATCTTCCCTCTTAGAGCATTCTCTCTTTCCTAGTTAATAATCCTACCCTATTTAGCAATAGCAGCAACAATATCCTCAGTATTACAGTGATCAAATGGCACTACTATGAACAGTAACCAGTAGGTTCTGTTGAAGTGGATCCTACGCCAATTCCGGCCTTCATTGTTCTTGGTGAAAGAAATGAAAACATCTCCAAACTAATGCGGACTCTGCCTGATTAACCTATCTCTATCGCGGATATGCATGAACTGAACATAAGCTTCACCAAATGGACATGGCTAGATTTCCCTAAACCCCACTTGGTCAACACCTTGCATAAATTCCTCAAGCACCTCTCAGACATTGGGGAAAAATACCTCGTTTGGATGCAGGTGGATGGATGCAATCGCCCAATCTTCATGCCTTCTTGGTTGGTGTCGTAAGATTGCTCTGGAAACCCCCGTCCGCCCTTCAACTTTGAGAATCTGAAACCTGTGCGGAACAAAGGGGATTGGGTCGATGGGAATGTTAGCCATTGGAGGAGCTTCCGGGGAGTGTAGGAGCAATGCTCTCCCCGGTGATGATGGAGGCGGTGGTGAGCTCGTCGAGGTGGATGCAGAGTTGGTAAGAGCAGAGGAATGCGAGGGGACAAGCAGTAGTCTCGGCTAGAAATTTGGAAATAGGTCCTTGACTAGCTCCCTAAATGATGAGACCGGTCGAATCGGGAGCGTCGGCCCGGCACAACGGAAGCAGGCCTCCACAATGCCCTCTGCCCAAGCCTGCTCCAAAGGGCTGGGAAACGAGTCAAAATGAATAAATGGCTAGAGCACAGGAAGATTTGGGGCAATGCAGTTACGTGTGTAGTGATCCTGCTCGCCACATGCATGGAAAACAACGTGCGTGCCCAAGTTTGTACATTGAAACACATGGGGCTGAGTTTGAGGCCTAATTAAATCAGAGTTAATAGTAGGCACATTCAAACTAGCACCTTGATTACCTCCCATGTTAATGGATTCTGATAACCGCTCAAATATTGACCTGCCGGATCGGACCACCGTGTTGTAGCATTGACGATCGCCGGAATTGGGAACCACTGCTTTTCCATTTCGCCTGACCAAATTCCATTCTTTATCAATTTCATTGTAATATGAAATTTCTTCCCTACGCCAATTCGGACCACCAAAGTTCCACAAACCAAAAACCATCTCAAACTCTTTTTCAACAATTCTCCCCGCATTGTAGATCTGAAAACCTACTGACTTCGAGGTAACCGAAAACTTTAAAGTTTTGTCTTCCAAAAGATGAACCCTAAAACCTTATGCATAACCACCAAACATTGCAATGAGTGAGACACTAACAGTGTGAACATCAAGCTTGAAGGATGATCTGCAGAAAGAAACCACCATGGTGAATTCCTTTTGATGAAAGCCCGGTGAGAACACCACCGGGTGCCCAAACTTGGACCTCATATCTACTTGAAACTTTTTTCCAAGGTCAAAGTTGAGGGCAAAGGAAGCCATCTTGGAGGAGGTGTGGCTGCCGTGACCGGAGTGGCCGCCGACAGGAGGAGAAAGGTGGCCGCCGGGGCCGGAGTGGCCACTGGCGCAAAATCGTGAGGAGTCGCCTAGGAGTATCGACCAAATTAAGTGTGGCAGTATCCCTCCCCTAAGGACAAGTTTGAAGCACCCAAGATCAAACCAATCACTAAGGATCAAGTAGTAATCTTATCTTCAGGTTTCCATGGCAAGGGCTCACCGTCATAATAGGAGGAGTGAGTCTCGCGGGTCCTGCAACTGGCAGCCAAACTCATACCTTTAAACCTTGCCTCATATTCAAAGTCTTGGTTTTGGAGATCGTAGATCTGACTTTGGAGAAAGTTGATTTGCTCGTTGAAGGTGAAGATGATGTCCTTCATGGACTTGCCATCCACCTTGAGATCACGAGTGTAGTCCGCGATCATGAGGTGATTTGCGTTGAGTCCACATTCCACCATCCCCTTGCACCTGAAGACCTCCTTCTCCATAGCTTCAAGCCTAGCATCCACGGTTCCAGTCCCTTTGGGGCCCTGCACATCGAGGATATGGAGCACCCCATCATGCATCTCGATAGCTTGAGGCTGCTACATCACCTCCCACAAATATGGGTTGATGACGTTCTCGAAGAATTTTTCCTTGGAGGAGCTTGAAGTGGCCATGGTGAATTAGATCTGTCAGAAAATAGCAAGAAAAGAAAACAGGAGATTTCTCTGTGATATGGTGGTCAATAGGTTCGGGGGGTATATAAATATATTTTTATCTTGGGAAACAAGCTAACGGGACAAAAGCGGAGTCCAGAGTGTACCCGAGGTGGGCACAACCCACCTGGGTGCGCCTGGCAAGCCAGGCGCGCCCTGGTGTCTTGTGCCCACTAGGGTTACCTTCCTGGCTATTTCTTATTTTCCTAATTTTCAGTATATTCCAAAGCTGACAGAAAATATTTTTGCGGATTTTTCGAAGTCCGTTTACTTACCGTATCATGTACCTCCTCTTTTTTCATGATTCTGGAGTGTTTCGGAAGGTTTCTTTTATGTGTTCTTCCGGTGTCATAGTTTGGATAATATTGCTTCCAACATTTATGGGCGTACCTGATGTTGGGGATCGTTGCAGAAATTAAAAAATTTCTACGCATCACCAAGATCAATCTATGGAGAGACTAGCAACGAGAGAGAGGGGAGTGCATCTTCATACCCTTAAAGATTGTGATGCGGAAGTGTTACAAGAACGTCGATGAAGGAGTCATACTCGTAGCGATTCAGATCGCGGTTTATTCCGATCTAAGCGTCGAACGACGGCGCCTCCGTGTTCAACACACGTACAGCCCGGGGACGTCTCCTCCTTCTTGATCTAGCAAGGGGGGAGGAGAAGTTTGAGGGAGAGCTTCGGCAACACGACGGCGTGGTGGCGGTGGAACTCGTGGTTCTCCGGCAGAGCTTCGCTAAGCGCTACGGAGGAGGAGAAGGTGTACGAAGGGGGAGGGCTGCGCCAGGAGAAGGAGTGCGGTTGCCCTCCCACCCCCTACTATTTATAGGGGGGAGGGGAGAGGGGCCAGCCCCCTAGATCCATCTAGAGGGGGGCCGGCCCCGGGGGGGGCGGCCCCTGGGGGGGGGGGGGCAGCGGCCCCCTTAGGGTTTCCAACTAGGGGGGCGCCCGCCCCGGGTGGGGGCAGCGCCCCCTAGGGTTTCCGACCCTAGGCACCTTGGGCCCCTGGGGGGCGCACCAGCCCACTAAGGGGTTGGTTCCCACCCAACTACAGCCCATTAGGTCCTCCGGGGTAGGTGGACCCTCCCGGTGGACCCCGAGAACCCCTTCGGTGGTCCCGGTACAATACCGATAAACCCCGAAACCATTGCGATGACTGAAACTAGACTTCCCATATATAAATCTTTACCTCCGGACCATTCCGGAACTCCTTGTGACATCCGGGATCTCATCCGGGACTCTGAACAACATTCGGTAACCATGTACATCTATTCCCTATAACCCTAGCGTCATCGAACCTTAAGTGTGCAGACCCTACGGGTTCGGGAATCATGCAGACATGACCGAGACATCTCTTCGGTCAATAGCCAACAGCAGGTTCCCTTTATAAAGAGGGTGAATATCAAGCATCCTCCTCGTGGCCGTTTGGTACTTGCCTAAAATCTAGGAGTCCTAGGCATGGTTGGGTTACCCACGTCCGTATTGATGAGAATCCCGTAATAAGGGGAACATATCTCTGCTTTGACAAGACGTGTCAAGAAACCGCCTCGCGTTATGTGCGGGGCTGGTTAAGGAAAAACGGTTCGAATAATTACCGGGCCATGGCATGGTGTCATGCTGCCAAAACGTGTCAGTAGATTGGATTTGTGGAAACATTATTCTCTCTATGGTGGTATGCGGAACTTATTTTGCAGGGTCGGACACTATCCTTGTATTCAAACTCTTCTGTGGTGTATTCGGAGGAGGAACCCGCCTTGCAATGCCGAAGACAACACTGCGCGCCGGACTCATCGTCATTGAAGCCTGGTTCAGGGGCTACTGAGGGAGTCCTGGATTAGGGGGTCTCCGTACAGCTGGACTATATCCTTTGGCCGGACTGTTAGACTATGAAGATACAAGATTGAAGACTTTGTCCCGTGTCCGGATGGGACTCTACTTGGCGTGGAAGGCAAGCTAGGCAATACGGATATGTATATCTCCTCCTTTATAACCGACCTTGTGTAACCCTAGCCCCCTCCGGTGTCTATATAAACTGGAGAGTTTTAGTCCATAGGACAACAGACAATCATACCATAGGCTAGCTTCTAGGGTTTAGCCTCTCCGATCTCATGGTAGATCAACTCTTGTACTACTCATATTATCAAGAATAATCAAGCAGGACATAGGGTTTTACCTCCATCAAGAGGGCCTGAACCTGGGTAAAACATCGTGTCACCTGCCTCCTGTTACCATCCGCCTTAGACGTACAGTTCGGGACCCCCTACACGAGATCCGCCGGTTTTGACACCGACAATGATCTCATCGGATGAACCACGATGTCAAGGATTTAATCAATCTCGTATACGATTCCCTTTGTCTACCGGTATAGCACTTGCCCGAGATTTGATCGTCGATATACAGATACCTTGTTCAATCTCGTTACGGCAAATCTCTTTACTCGTTCCGTAACACATCATCCCATGATCAACTCCTTGATCAAACTGAGCTCATTATGATGATGTCCTATCGAGTGGGCCCAGAGATAGCTCTCCATCATATGGAGTGACAAATCCCTGTCTCGATTCGTGCCAACCCAACAGATACTTTCGGGGATACCCGCAATGTACCTTTATAGCCACCCAATTACGTTGTGACGTTTGGCACACCCAAAGTACTCCTACGGTATCCGGGAGTTACACAATCTCATGGTCTAAGGAAAAAGATACTTGACATTAGAAAAGCTTTAGCAGACGAACTACACGATCTTGTGCTATGCTTAGGATTGGGTCTTGTCCATCACATCATTCTCCTAATGATGTGATCCCATTATCAATGACATCCAATGTCCATTGTTAGGAAACCGTAACCATCTATTGATCAACGAGCTAGTCAACTAGAGGCTCACTAGGGACATGTCGTGGTCTATGTATTCACACATGTATTACGATTTCCGGATAACACAATTATAGCATGAAAAATAGACAATTATCATGAACAAGGAAATATAATAATAACCATTTTATTATTGCCTCTAGGGCATATTTCAAATAGCCTCCCACTTGCACTAGAGTTAATAACCTAGTTACATTGTGATGAATCGAACACCCATAGAGTTCTGGTGTTGATCATGTTTTGCACGTGGAAGAGGTTTAGTCAATGGATCTGCGACATTCAGGTCCGTATGCACTTTACAAATCTCTATGTCTCCACATTGAACATTTTCACGAATGGAGTTGAAGTGACGCTTGATATGCCTGGTCTTCTTGTGAAACCCGGGCTCCTTGGCAAGGGCAATAGCTCCAGTGTTGTCACAAAAGAGAGTCATCGGGCTCGACGCATTGGGAATAACTCCTAGGTCGGTAATGAACTCCTTCATCCGGATTTCTTCGTGTGCTGCCTCTGAGGCTGCCGTGTACTCCGCTTCACATGTAGATCCCGCCACGACGCTTTGCTTGCAACTGCACCAGCTGACTTCCCCACCATTGAAAAATACACGTGTTCGGTTTGTGACTTGGAGTCAACCAGATCTGTGTCGAAGCTAGCATCAACGTAACCCTTTACGACGAGCTCTTTGTAACCTCCATAAACGAGAAACATATCCTTAGTCCTTTTCAGGTACTTCAGGGTATTCTTGACCGCTGTCCAGTGTTCCATGCCGGGATTACTTCGGTACCTTCCTACCAAACTTACGGAAAGGTTTACATCAGGTTTGGTACACAGCATGGCATACATAATAGACCCTACGGCCGAGGCATAGGGGATGACACTCATCTTTTCTCTATCTTCTGCCATGGTCGGGCATTGAGTCATGCTCAATCTCACACCTTGCAATACAGGAAAGAACCCGTTCTTGGACTGATCCATATTGAACTTCTTCAATATCTTGTCAAGGTACGTGCTTTGTGAAAGACCAATGAGGCGTCTCGATCTATCTCTATAGATCTTGATGCCTAATATATAAGCAGCTTCTCCAAGGTCCTTCATTGAAAAACACTTATTCAAGTAGGCCTTTATGCTTTCCAAGAGTTCTATATCATTTCCCATCAATAGTATGTCATCCACATATGATATGAGAAATGCTACAGAGCTCCCACTCACTTTCTTGTGAACACAGGCTTCTCCATAAATCTGCGTAAACCTAAAAGCTTTGATCATCTCATCAAAGCAAATGTTCCAACTTCGGGATGCTTGCACCAGCCCATAGATTGAGCGCTGGAGCTTGCATACCTTGTCAGCATTCTTAGGATCGACAAAACCTTCTGGTTGCATCATATACAATTCTTCCTTAAGGAAACCATTAAGGAATGCTGTTTTGACATCCATTTGCCATATCTCATAATCATAGAATGCGGCAATTGCTAACATGATTCGGACGGACTTCAGCTTCGCTACGGGTGAGAAGGTCTCATCGTAGTCAACCCCTTGAACTTGTCGATAACCCTTAGCGACAAGCCAAGCTTTATAGATGGTCACATTGCCATCCGCGTCCGTCTTCTTCTTCTTCAAGATCCATTTAGTTTCTATGGCTCGCTGATCATCAGGCAAGTCTGTCAAAGTCCATACTTTGTTTTCATACATGGATCCTATCTCGGATTTCATGGCTTCAAGCCATTTGATGGAATGTGGGCCCGCCATCGCTTCTTCATAGTTCAAAGGTTCACCGTTGTCTAACAACATTATTTCTAGGACAGGGTTGCCATAACATTCTGGTGTGGAACGTGTCCTTGTGGACCTACGAAGTTCAGTAGTAACTTGATCCGAAGTTCCTTGATCATCATCATTAACTTCCTCTCTAGTCGGTGCAGGCACAACAGAACCATTTTCTTGAGATGCGCTACTTTCCGGTTCAAGAGGCAGTACTTCATCAAGTTCTACTTTCCTCCCACTTGCTTCTTTCGAGAGAAACTCTTTCTCTAGAAAGGATCCATTCTTGGCAACAAAGATCTTGCCTTCGGATCTGAGGTAGAAGGTATACCCAATAGTTTCCTTAGGATATCCTATGAAGACGCATTTTTCTGACTTGGGTTCGAGCTTTTCAGGTTGAAGTTTCTTGACATAAGCATCGCATCCCCAAACTTTCAGAAACGACAGCTTAGGTTTCTTTCCAAACCACAATTCATACAGTGTCGTCTCAACGGATTTCGATGGAGCCCTATTTAAAGTGAATGCGGCAGTCTCTAAAGCATAACCCCAAAATGATAGCGTTAGATCGGTAAGAGACATCGTAGATCGCATCATATCTAATAGAGTGCGATTACGACGTTCGGACACACCATTACACTGAGGTGTTCCAGGTGGCGTGAGTTGTGAAACAATTCCACATTTCCTTAAGTGCGTGCCAAATTCGTGACTCAAATATTCTCCCCCATGATCTAATCATAAGAAATTTATTTTCCTGTCACGTTGATTCTCAACCTCATTCTGAAATTCCTTGAACTTTTCAAAGGTCTCAGACTTGTGTTTCATTAAGTAGACATACCCATATCTACTCAAGTCATCGGTGGGGGCGAGAACATAACGATAGCCACCGCGAGCCTCAACGCTCATTGGACCGCACACATCAGTATGAATGATTTCCAGTAAGTTGGTTGCTCGCTCCATTGTTCCGGAGAAGGGAGTCTTGGTCATTTTTCCCATGAGGCATGGCTCGCACATGTCAAATGATTCATAATCAAGAGACTTCCAAAGTCCATCTGCATGGAGTTTCTTCATGCGTTTGACACCAATGTGACCAAGGCGGCAGTGCCACAAGTATGTGGGACTATCATTATCAACCTTACACTTCTTGGTATTCACACTATGAACTTGTGTAACATCACGTTCGAGATTAAACAAGAATAAACCATTGACCAATGGGGCATGACCATAAAACATATCTCTCATAAATGGAACAACCCTTATTCTCGGATTTAAATGAGTAGCCATCTCGCATTAAACGAGATCCAGATACAATGTTCATGCTCAAAGCTGGCACTAAATAACAATTATTGATGTTTAAAACTAATCCTGTAGGTAAATGTAGAGGCAGCGTGCCGACGGCGATCATATCGACCTTGGAACCATTCCTGACGCGCATCGTCACCTCGTCCTTCGCCAGTCTCCGTTTATTCCGCAGCTCCTGTTTTGAGTTACAAAAATGAGCAACCACACTGGTATCAAATACCCAGGAGCTACTACGAGTGCTGGTAAGGTACACATCAATAACATGTATATCATATATACCTTTGGTATTGCCGGCCTTCTTATCCGCTAAGTACTTGTGGCAGTTCCGCTTCCAGTGACCGTTTCCCTTGCAATAAAAGCACTCAGTCTCAGGCTTAGGTCCATGCTTTGGCTTCTTCCCAGCAACTGGCTTACCGGGCGCGGCAACTCCCTTTCCATCCTTCTTGAAGTTCTTCTTACCCTTGCCTTTCTTGAACTTAGTTATTTTATTCACCATCAACACTTGATGTTCCTTTTTGATCTGCACCTCCGCTGATTTTAGCATTGAATATACCTCAGGAATGGTCTTTTCTATCCCCTGCATATTGAAGTTCATCACAAAGCTCTTGTAGCTAGGTGGGAGCGACTGAAGGATTCTGTCAATGACCGCATCATCCGGGAGATTAACTCCTAGCTGAGATAAGCGGTTGTGCAACCTAGACATTTTGAGTATGTGCTTGCTGACAGAACTATTCTCCTCCATCTTACAACTGTAGAACTTGTCGGAGACATCATATCTCTCGACCCGGGCATGAGCTTGGAAAACCATTTTCAGCTCTTGGAACATCTCATATGCTCTGTGATGCTCAAAACGCTTTTGGAGCCCCGGTTCTAAGCTGTAAAGCATGCCGCACTAAAACAGGGAGTAATCATCACTACGCGACTGCCAGGCGTTCATAACGTCTTGAGTTGCTAGGAAAACAGGTGCATCACCTAGTGGTGCTTCAAGGACATATGCTTTCTTGGCAGCTATGAGGATAATCCTCAGGTTATGGACCCAGTTCGTGTAGTTGCTACCATCGTCTTTCAGCTTGGTTTTCTCTAGGAACGCGTTGAAGTGGAGGGAAACATTAGCGTGGGCCATTTGATCTACAAGATATATTGCAAAGTTTTAGACTATGTTCATGATAATTAAGTTCATTTAATCAAATTATTTAATGAACTCCCACTCAGATAGACATCCCTCTAGTCATCTAAGTGATACATGATCCGAGTCAACCAGGCCGTGTCCGATCATCACATGAGACGGACTAGTCATCATCGGTGAACATCTTCGTGTTGATCATATCTTCTATACGACTCATGTTCGACCTTTCGGTCTTCCGTGTTCCGAGGCCATGTCTGTACATGCTAGGCTCGTCAAGTCAACCTAAGTGTAGCGTGTGTAAATATGGCTTACACCCGTTGTATGCGAACGTTAGAACCAATCACACCCGATCATCACGTGGTGCTTCGGAACAACGGACCTTAGCAATGATGCACAGTTAGGGGGAACACAATTCTTGATATTTTAATGAGGGATCATCTTATTTATGCTACTGTCGTTCTAAGCAAATAAGATGTAAAAACATGATAAACATCATATGCAATCAAATAGTGACATGATATGGCCAATATCATTTTGCTCCTTTTGATCTCCATCTTCGGGGCGCCATGATCATCATCGTCACCGGCATGACACCATGATATCCATCACCATGATCTCCATCATTGTGTCTTCATGAAGTTGTCTCGCCAACTATTACTTCTACTAATATAGCTAAAGGTTAGCAATAAAGTAAAGTAATTACATGGCGTTTTCATTGACACGCAGGTCATACAATAAATTAAGACAACTCCTATGGCTCCTGCCGGTTGTCATACTCATCGACATGCAAGTCGTGATTCCTATTACAAGAACATGATCAATCTCATACATCACATATATCATTCATCACATCCTTTTGGCCATATCACATCACACGGCATATGCTGCAAGAACAAGTTAGACGTCCTCTAATTGTTGTTGCAAATTTTTACGTGGCTGCTATAGGTTTCTAGCAAGAACGTTTCTTACCTACGCCAAAACCACAACATGATATGCCAATTTCTATTTACCCTTCATAAGGACCCTTTTCATCGAATCCGATCCGACTAAAGTGGGAGAGACAGACACCCGCTAGCCACCTTATGCAACTAGTGCATGTCAGTCGGTGGAACCTGTCTCACGTAAGCGTAAGTGTAAGGTCGGTCCGGGCCGCTTCATCCAACGATGCCGCCGATTCAAGGTAAGACTAGTAACAACAAGTAAATTGGAAAAATCGACGCCCACGACAATTTGTGTTCTACTCATGCATAGAAACTACGCATAGACCTAGCTCTGATACCACTGTTGGGGATCATTGCAGAAATTAAAAAATTTGTACGCATCACCAAGATCAATCTATGGAGAGACTAGCAACGAGAGAGAGGGGAGTACATATTCATACCCTTGAAGATCGTGATGTGGAAGCGTTACAAGAATGCAGATGAAGGAGTCGTACTCGTAGCGATTCAGATCGCGGTTGATTCTGATCTAAGCGCCGAACGACGGTGCCTCCGCGTTCAACACATGTACAGCCCGGGGACGTCTCCTCCTTGATCCAGCAAGGGGGAGGAGAAGTTTGACGGGGAGCTCCGGCAGCACGACGGCGTGGTGGCGGTGGACCTCGTGGTTCTCCGGCAGAGCTTCGCTAAGCGCTACGGAGGAGGAGAAGGTGTAGGAAGGGGGAGGGCTGCGCCAGGAGAAGGGGTGCGGTTACCCTCCCACCCCCCACTATTTATGGGGGGAAGGGGAGAGGGGGCCGGCCCCCTAGATCCATCTAGAGGAGGGGCGGCGGCCCCCTTAGGGTTTCCAACTAGGGGGGCGCCCGCCCCCCGGGGGGTCAGCGGGCCCCTAGCGTTTCCAACCCTAGGCGCCTTGGGCCCTTGGGGGCGCACTAGCCCACTAAGGGGTTGGTTCCCACCCAACTACAACCCATTAGGTCCTTCGGGGCAGGTGGACCCTCCCGATGGACCCCCAGAACCCCTTCGGTGGTCCCGGTACAATACCGATAAACCCCGAAACCTTTCCGGTGACTGAAACTGGACTTCCCATATATAAATATTTACCTCCGGACCATTCCGGAACTCCTCGTGACGTCCAAGATCTCATCTGGGACTCCGAACAACATTCGGTAACCACTTACATCTTTTCCCTATAACCCTAGCGTCATCGAACCTTAAGTGTGCAGACCCTACGGGTTCAGGAATCATGCAGACATGACCAAGACATCTCTCCGGTTAATAGCCAACAATGGGATCTGGATACCCATGTTGGCTCCCACATGCTCCATGATGATCTCATCCGATGAACCACGATGTCAAGGATTCAATCAATCCCGTATATGATTCCCTTTGTCTACCGGTATAGCACTTGCCCGAGATTCGATCGTCAGTATACCGATACCTTGTTCAATATCGTTACGGCAAATCTCTTTACTCATTCCATAACACATAATCCCGTGATCAACTCCTTGATCACACTGAGCTCATTATGATGATGTCCGACCGAGTGACAAATCCCAGTCTCAATTCGTGCCAACCCAACAGATACTTTCGGGGATACTCGCAGTGTACCTTTATAGCCACCCAGTTACGTTGTGACGTTTGGCACACCCAAAGTACTCCTATGGTATTCGGGAGTTGCACAATCTCATGGTCTAAGGAAAAAGATACTTGGCATTAGAAAAGCTTTAGCAGACGAACTACACAATCTTGTGCTATGCTTAGGATTGGGTCTTGTCTATCACATCATTCTCCTAATGATGTGATCCCATTATCAATGACATCCAATGTCCATGGTTAGGAAACCGTAACCATCTATTTATCAATGAGCTAGTCAACTAGAGGCTCACTAGGGACATGTTGTGGTCTATGTATTCACACATGTATTACGATTTCCGGATAACACAATTATAGCATGAACAATAGACAATTATCATGAACAAGGAAATATAATAATAACCATTTTATTATTGCCTCTAGGGCATATTTCCAACACCTGAGATACATTGTTTTATTATTTGCCTGTTGACAACCTTCGAGTTAAAACCTTCGGAGTTATTTATTTTAATGGCTCCAGATCGATAAACTTCTTCGATAACATAAGGTCCTTCTCATTTGGGGAAGTTTCCCTGCACAAAATCTGAAATGAGAGTTTTACAACTGAACATATTCTCCAACTTTGAACTCACGCTTTTGGATTCTTTTATCATGCCATATTTTGACTTTTTCTTTAAATAACTTGGCATTTTCATAAGCTTGGGTTCTCCATTCATCTAGTGAGCTAATATCAAATAACCTCTTTTCACCGGCAAGTTTGAAATCATAGTTGAGTTCTTTAATTGCCCAATATGCTTTATGTTCTAACTCAAGAGGCAAATGACAAGCTTTTCCATAAACCATTTTGTAAGGAGACATACCCATGGGATTTTTATATGTTGTTCGGTAAGCCCAAAGTGCATCGTCTAATTTCTTAGACCAATTCTTTCGGGACCTATTGACAGTTTTTTGTAAAGTTAATTTTATTTATCTAGTGCTAAGTTCAACTTGACCACTAGACTAAGGATGATAGGGGGATGCAATTCTATGGTTAACATCATACTTAGCAAGCATTTTATGGAAAGCACCATGAATAAAATGTGAACCACCATTAGTCATTAAATATCTAGGGACTCCAAAGCTTGGGAAAATAACTTCCTTAAGCATTTTAATAGAGGTGTTGTGATCAGCACTACTAGTTGGAATAGCTTCTACCCACTTAGTAACGTAATCAACAGCAACCAAAATATGTGTATACCCATTAGAGGAAGGAAAAGGTCCCATGTAATTGAAACCCCAGACATCAAATGGTTCAACAGCAAGAGAATAATTCTTAGGCATTTCCTGACGCTTACCAATATTACCAATTCTTTGACATTCATGACAAGATAAAACAAACTTAAGGGCATCCTTGAAGAGAGTAAGCCAATAAAAACCAGATTGCAATACCTTGTGAGCAGTTCTGTCTCCCGCACGATGCCCTCCGTAAGCTTCAGAGTGACATTTTTGTAGGATTTTTCCGTGTTCATGCTTAGGTACACATTGTCGAATAATACCATCTATCTTCTTTATTAAGATGTGGGTCATCCCAAAAGTAATGTCTTAAATCATAGAAGATTTTTTTATTTTGTTGGTAAGTGAAGCTAGGTGGTATACATTTAGCAACAATATAATTAGCATAGTCAGCATACCAAGTACTGTTATTAGAGACATTTATTGCAGCTAATTGCTCATCAGGAAAACTATCATTAATAGGATGTGGGTCATCAAGAATATTTTCTAACCTAGACAAGTTATCAGCTACAAGGTTGTCGCTCCTTTTTCTATCAGTGATGTGCAAGTCAAATCCTTGTAGTAAGAGAACTGAGGAAGTCCTGGATTAGGGGGTCCTTGGGTGTCCGGTCTATTTGATATGGGCTGGACTGATTGGCCATGAAGACGAAGATTATCCCCCGAGTCCGGGTAGGACTCATATGTGTGTGGACGGCAAGTTTGGTGTCTGAGTGTTCTATTTCCTTCCTCTGCAAGCGGACTCTGTACAACCCTAGGCCCCTCCAGTGTATATAAACCGGAGGGTTAGGTCCATAGAAAGGGGGAAGGATTGATAGGCTAGGCAACTAGAGTTTAGCCATTACGATCTCGAGGTAGATCAAATCTTGTAAGCCTTATACACACACTGAATATAATCAAGCAGGACGTAGGGTTTTACCTCCTTTAAGATGGTCCGAACCTGGGTAAGCTTCGTTTCCCTATTGTTCCTCGTTACCATCGATCCTCAGACGCATAACTTGGGACCCCCTACCCGAGATCTGCCGGTTTTGACACCGACATTGGTGCTTTCATTGAGAGTTCCATTTTGTTGTCGACAGAAGAATTGATGGCTTGCCTCGTCATCGACGACGATGTTGTTTCTGGGGAGACCTTTCTCCCTGGTCAACTCTTTGTGTTTGGTGGCTTCGTGCTACGTGCCAAATCGACTGATCACCTTGAACAGGTCGACAGCTATGCCCCTGGTCACCAGATCAGGTTTGGAAGTTTGAACTACATTGCCGATATCCGAGGAGACCTCATCTTTGAGGGGTTCATGGCCTCGGCCGTTGCTCCCCACCCACACAAAGGAGGCCCTTCGGATCTACTATCAGATCCCGTCCAGGGGTCGACGTTCGTGTCTGCCTCGGCCTTAGATCTGGGGTGGGCCAATTCGTCCCAAGACGGGAGGGTGAACCCTGTCGGACTCTCTCCCATCATGGAGCCCCTAGCCGGAGACCCAGATGCGACCACGCCATCGGCGGACCCGGAGTCATACGGGACTCCCCCCCTCATTGGGAAGACGGACTCGCCTCTGGACACCAACTCCGAACTCTTGAGGTCAGCGTCCTTCCGGCTCGGTCAGGTGGTTATCGCCGAGCCTAGCCCCGCAGATCTTCAGACGCCTATCCATCTCTCGTTCTTAAACAAAACACTAGACTTAATACAATCGCTCGCCATCACGGAAGTATCACCTCCAAACTATGCCCAGCCTGAACTGGGGCTTAGATTAGGGATTTTTATGTCCCACCCACCTCCCACTTCATAACCACTGTCGAGGATCTACCCGACATGCTAGACTACGCCTCCGAAGACATCGATGGCATGGACGATGATGTCGAAGCCGAACCAGGTCAAAACCCACCCATCACTTGGCGTCAGACGACCACTTATACCTACAATGTATAGATGTTGGACACGCTTGAGAAGAAGGATGACGATGGCACTCAAGACCCAGACGAGGATAAGCCCGTCGATGAACCACCAAAACGCCGGCGTCAGCGGCGCCGCTCTCGATTGCGTTGGGGAGGGGAAAGCAATACCGGCACCGGAGATAATGACACTCTGGACAACGCCGAAGACCCCAACTAGCCCGTTGAGCCTTCGTTCGAGCAGGATGAGAGGGAAGAGGGTCAATTCAACCCCGACGAACTTGCCAATCACGAGGATTCAGAGGATAGTGATACATCTCCAATGTATCTATAATTTTTGATTGTTCCATGCTTTTATATTATCAATCATGGATGTTTTATAATCATTTTATAGTCATTATATATCATTTTTTGGTACTAACCTATTGACATAGTGCCAAGTGCCAGTTGCTGTTTTTTCCCATGTTTTTTACATCGCAAAAAATCAATATCAAACGGAGCCCAAATGCCACGAAACTTTACAGAGATTTTTTATGGACCAGAAGGAACATAAAGGGCCCTGGCTACGCCTGGGGGTGCTCCGAGGAGAGCACAACCCACCAGGGTGCGCCAGGAGGCCCAGGCGCACCCTGGTGGGTTGTGCCCACCTCGGGTGCCCCCGGATCGCCTCTTTTCTCTATAAATACCCCAATATTCCAGAAACCCTAGGGGAGTCTACAAAATATTCATCCAGCCGCTGCGGAGTCCAGAACCACCAGATCCAATCTAGACACCATCTCGGATGGGGTTCACCACCTCCATTGGTGCCTCTCCGATGATGCGTGAGTAGTTCTTTGTAGACCATCGGGTTCGTAGTTAGTAGCTAGATGGCTTCCTCTCTCTCTATCTCTCTCTCTCTTGATTCTTAATACAATGGTCTCTTGGAGATCCATATGATGTAACTCTTTTTGCGGTGTGTTTGTTGGGATTAATGAACTTTGAGTTTATGATCAGATCTATCTTTTTATATCCATGAAAGTATTTGAGTTTCTTTGATCTCTTTTATGCATTATTGCTTATAGCCTCGTATTTCTCCTCCGATATTTGGGTTTTGTTCGGCCAACTTGATCTATTTACCTTGCAATGGGAAGAGGTGTTTTGTAGTGGGTTCGATCTTACGGTGCTTGATCCCAGTGACAGAAGGGGAATCGACCCGTATGTATCATTGCTACTAAGGATAAAATGATGGGGTCTATCTCTACATAGACAGATCTTGTCTACATCATGTCATCGTTCTTATTGCATTACTCCATTTCTCCATGAACTTAATACACTAGATGCATGTTGTATAGCGGTCGATGTGTGGAGTAATAGTAGTAGATGCAGCAGGAGTCGGTCTACTAATCTTGGACGTGATACCTATGTAATGATCATTGCCTGGATATCGTCGTGAGTATTTGAAGTTCTATCAAATGCCACACAATAATTTGTTCACCCACTGTTTGCTATTTTTCTTGAGAGAAGCCACTAGTGAAACCAATGGCCCCCGGGTCTCTTTCTCATATATTTGACTTTGCGATCTATTTTATTTGCCTTTTATTTTCATATCTACTAAACCAAAAATACAAAAATACCTTTCTGCAATTTATTTTATTTGGCGTTCGATCTATCAATATTTACAACTCTCTGACGTCCGTTTGCCAATTTCTGGCATTGTTACCCGAAAGGGATTGACAACTCCTTTTACACGTCGGGTTGCGAGTATTTGTTATTTGTGTGCAGGGGATGTTTACATTGTGTTGCTTGTTACTCCTACTGATTCGATAACCTTGGTTTCATATCTGAGGGAAATACCTACCGTCGTTGTGCTGCATCATCCCTTCCTCTTTGGGGAAATACCGACGTAGCTTCAAGCGACATCAAAAGGAATTTCTGGTGCCATTGCTGGGGAGGATCTTCAACATATACCAGGTTCCTAATCACAAATCTCATCTCCTTGCAATTTACATTATTTGCCATTTGCCTCTCGTTTTCGTCTCCCCCACTTCACAAAAATCTGCCATTTTATTCACCCCTCTTTTTCCGTTCGCCGTTTTCTTGCCAGATCTGTTTTTGTGTGTGTCCTTGTTTGCGTAGTCATGATGCCTCAGAGAAAATATTATGAGGTTCCTTACCCCAATATTTTTGTTGAAAATGAGGAAAGTACTAAGGAATATATGACTATACAATTTGAGCATAATAAGTATTTTACCGAAGAACTTAAGGAAAACTCCGTTGTGCTTGATGCTATAACAAAACAACTTGATGATATTAGTAGAGAAGTTTGCAATCTCCAATCTAAGTATGCTTTTGCTGAAAGTTTGCTAGGAAAAATATCCGATGCACAAGCTACTCTAGTTAATCAAATGGCTGCTAAACCAATCTCACTAGAGGATAAAAGTGATGAAGATCTTAAAATGATTGGTGTTTCTTATATTGATTCCTTGTTTAGTAAATTTAATATTGATGAAAAAGGGACTGGAGAAGAGTCAACTTTAGGTAGAAGGCGTCCCAATGATTCGGAGAGTGAAAATCTTGGTGAGAAAATTCATAAAAGTTGGTTTAGAGAGGTCAAAACTTTAGCTAGTGATGTGCCCACTCTTTTGGATTACAAAGACTTTAATTATGATAGTTGCTCTTTGATTGATTGTATTTCTTTGTTGCAATCCATGATAAATTCACCCCATGCCTATGAACAAAATAAAGCTTTTACTAAACATATTGTTGATGCTATGATGAAAACTTTTGAAGAAAAAATGGAATTAGAAGTTACAATTCCTAGAAAATTGCATGATGAATGGGAACCTACTTTCAAAGTCAAGATTAAAAATTATGAGTGCTTTGCTTTATGTGACTTGGGTGCTAGTGTTTCTACAATTCCAGAATCTTTATGTGATGTGCTTGGTCTTACCGATCTTGAAGAATGTTCTCTAAATTT
This sequence comes from Triticum urartu, assembly GCF_003073215.2. Classification (NCBI taxonomy): domain Eukaryota; kingdom Viridiplantae; phylum Streptophyta; class Magnoliopsida; order Poales; family Poaceae; genus Triticum; species Triticum urartu. The sequence continues at coordinate 429,469,263 of NC_053025.1, forward strand.
GCACTTGGCGGATTCCACTATTAAAAAGCGTATGGGAAGAATTAATGATGTTCTTATTCTTGCAAATAGAAATTATGTGCCCATAGATTTTATTGTTCTTGATATTGATTGCAATCCGCCTTGTCCAATTATTCTTGGTAGACCGTTTTTACGCACTATTGGTGCCATGGTTGATATGAAAGAAGGCAATATTAAGTTCCAATTTCCTTTTAGGAAGGGTATGGAACACTTTCCTAGAACAATAATTAGGCCACCATATGAATAAATCACGAGGGCATCTTATGGATCTCGAACCAAAGATGACAAAACATAGATCATTGCTTTATGCCTAGCTAAGGGCGTAAAACTATGGCGCTTGTTGGGAGGCAACCCAATGAATAAAATTTATTTTTGCTTTTTTCTTCCTATTTTTGAGTGTTAGCACAATTATTCTACTATTATGATTGTGTTTTTATGTTTAATTAGTGTTTGTGCCAAGTAAATCCTTTAGGAACTTCTTGGGTGATAGTTGTTTGATCTTGGTGAAAAAACAGAAACTTTTGCGCTCGCGAAAATAATTTCCGTTTTAACCAGAGAGAGATAAAATACCCATTCCACCTAAAGTAGATATATATACAAATTGCTCAGGTCGTTCTAGTTCTTCAGAATTTTTGAAGTTAGGCAAGTATTTGAAATAGTCAGATTGCTACAGACTATTCTGTTTTGACAGATTCTGTTTTCTTTGCGTTTTGTGCTTATTTTGATGGCTCTATGGTTTTCTTTGATGAGTTTTTGCCATAGAAAAGTTGGAATATAGTAGATATAATGCAAGAACAAAATATGAATTGGTTTGATATAACACTTATAGTGGTGATTTATTATTTTCTTATACTACCGGATCTCACGAAGGTTTCGTTAAGTTTTGTGTGGTTGAAGTTTTCAAGTTTTGGGTTATCTTCCGATGGATGATGGAATAAGGAGTAGAAGAGCCTAAGCTTGGGGATGCCCCGGCATCGCAAGCTATTACCAAAAATGAAAACCAACTAAGCTTGGGGATGCCCCCGAGTGGCATCCCCTCTTACTTCTAATGACCATCGGTATTTTACTCGAAGCTATATTTTTATTCGTCACATACTATGTGTTTTTCTTGGAGCGTCTTGTATGACATGAGTATTTTCTTGTTCTTTTTGTGTTTTAAGTCTTGATCCCTTGCTGGACACACTTATTTGAGAGAGCCAAAATTATGTCATGACTTGTTAGAATTGCTCTCTATGCTTCACTTAAATTTTTTACGAGCTATGGACTTGCTCTCGTGCTTCACTTATATCTTTTTGAGCATAGTGTGCTTTAGTATTTTTTTAAGAAATGCTCTCTTGCTTCACTTAGATTTATTTGAGAGTTGGTAAAATTTTAAGAAATTCTCTCTTGCTTCACTTAAGGTAATTTGAGAGAAAGAAATATTATGCTCATGATCTTCACTTATATTTGTTTGAGCTTATGAAAAGCAACATATGAAAATTAGTTCCAAAGTGATAATATCCAAGAAGGATATAATAAAAACTTTCATGAATATCATTGGACAAAATAAACTTTATTCTTAGTAATAGTTTTGAGATATGATGATGTGATATGTGAGTCATCTTGATGAGTAATTATGATTTAGTAAGAATATTGGTGTTAAGGTTTGTGATTCTGCAAGCACGAAAGTCAATAATTATGCAATGAAATTATATCCTACTTGTGGTGCATTATTCGGTGTTAATTATGCTTAATGCTCGCTTATGAGATTATTCATTTCTTGGTTGGTCGCTTCTCAATCTTTTGCTAGCCTTCATTTTGCACGAAGTATGACCTCTACTTGTGCATCCAAAAACCTTTAAACCAATTTTGCCACATGAGTCCACTATATCTACCTATATGCGGTATTATGTTTCCGTTCTAAGCAAATTTGCATGTGCCATCTCTAATTTTCAAAATAAACTTCTCTTTTGTGTGTTCGTTTCGCTCGTGGAGCGGTGAGGGGTGGCTAATATTTTCCATGCTAGATGTGTTATTCTCACGATGAGTGTTTATTCACTTGTCATTGCACGAGAGTAAGGCAAAGGTATTAGGGATGCCCAATCCTGAAATAAAAAAATAAATTTACTTTATGTTGTCAAATAATAAATTCCTTGGAAAGTGTTGGTATGGAGGGAAACTGTGGATACAACTAGCCATGGAAAGTGAGAGTATGGTGGAAAAAGGAATAAACTTTATTTTCTATTTGGGGAACCGCCTATGATATATCTAAGCATAGAAAATAATGCGAACTCTAAGTCGTTTTCGTTGGTGGGATGGATACACCTCCCGAAATGTTTTTATCTCTAAGTTTTTCAGTTTGAGCTCTGACACCTCTACAAATCCCTTCCCTCTGTGAAGGGCCTCTCTTTTACTTGATGCAATTTTTATTTTTGAATTTGAGTCTCCATCTTCTCTTATAAAAGCACCAACTATTAGGCAATATGATCGTACTTGAGTATTGGGTGTAGCTAATATGCGAGTGTGTTTCATGAATGAATCAATGATTGAGCATGATGGGCTAGGAATAACTTGTTTTAGCATTGATATTTTGAAAGACATGGTTGCTTGTTGATATGCTTGAGTATTTAAAATATCATGTCAAAACTATACTATTTCTTTGAACAATATAAAAGTCCAAATGACCATGCTATAAAGAAAGAATAAGATATGACATGTTAGGCAGCATTCCACATCAAAAATTCTGTTTTTGTCACTTCTCGAGGATGAGTAGGAGTTAAGCTTGGGGATGCTGATATGTCTCCAACGTATCTATAATTTTTGATTGTTCCATGCTGTTATATTATCAATCTTGGATGTTTTATAATCATTTTATAGTCATTTTATATCATTTTTTGGTACTAACCTATTGACATAGTGCCAAGTGCCAGTTGCTGTTTTCCATGTTTTTTACATCGCAGAAAATAAATTTTAAACGGAGCCCAAATGCCACGTAACTTTACGGAGATTTTTGATGGACCACACTACTGCAGGATGCTACTAACGACACTACGATCAAAGACCCTTCGATGAAACTGTGTGTGATGCCATAATCGCAGACGGTGGTGTAAAAACCAGTCAAAAAAGGTGTGAAGCGTTTGCGATTGAGGATGCATCAAACACGATTCAGATTTTCATTGCGTGTGCGATGCAGGGCATACGGCTCAGTTCAATTAACCGTTTGCGATGAGGAGGAACAAAAGAAACGGGCAGCCATATGGAGGTGTGTGCGATATCACTACAAAAAATACACTTCCGTGATGATATGTGTTTGTCATAGTAGGTCGCGTTTTTTGTCATGCATGTACATCCATGACGATTTTATGACAGAATCAAGATAGTCATACCTGTGCTGTCGTAGAAGTGTTCCATGACATTACCAACATTATCATCACAGAAGTGTCCACTTCCACGATGATAAATCGCGCGTCACAGAAGTGCTTTCGTCGAGGTTGACCGACACGTGGCATCCACCGTAACGGAACGCCGTTAAGCTATCGGGTCGGGTTTTGGATCCGACAACCCGTTAACAGCCCCGACAAATGGGGATTTTCCACGTGTAAAATCATCATTGGCTGGAGGAAACACGTGTCGGCTCATCGTTGGGACAGATGTCATCCACTCATTGGACGGAAGGTGCCTATGATACGTCGACACGTGGCACGGCCCAACAGAGGCCCATTCCTGTGAAAAGGCTAGCCCGTTTGACTTGGTCAAAAGGTGGCAGGCCGGCCCATGGAAAGCCTGTTAACGGCATGTTCGCATATAGCCCATTTACATCCCGCTAACCCAAGGCCCGTTATGCCCTATCCGAATTAGGCCCAGTAGCGTCATCTGGGCCATCCAATATGATTCTAGCCCGTTTTCACTTCTGGCGCATGTATGGCCCATGACGTCTTTCAGCCCATATGAGGCCCTATGTAACTCTTGGCCTATTAACGACCCGTGGTGAAACTGGCCCGTAATGAACAGTGTATCACTTTAGACCCATTAACGGCCCATGGTGAAACTTCCCGTAATGAACAGTGTATCACTTTATACCCATTAACGGCCCGTTATTCCGTTGGGCCGTTTCCAGCCCATGTTATCTTTCGGCCTTCTCAAAGCCCATTTATTCTTGGGCTCATTTCCAGCATTCATTTACTTACGGCCCGTTACTGTCATTGTCTACTTGTGGGCCAAATTTAGCCCGTGGTTACAGTCGGGTCGTTTGTGGTCCGTTAATACATTGGGCCGTTTTCATAGCATCATCAAATATGCCCTATTAACGATGGCCCATTATGGTCGGCCCATGAATAGACGATTCCAACTCTAGCCCGTTTACGGCCATAATGCCGTCTATTTGGCCCATGTTTGGCCAATCGATCATACGGCCCGTATAAGGCCCATTGATGATACGGCCCACAGAAGGCCCATTGTTTCTACGGCCCGTAGAAGGCCCATTGTTTCTACGGCCCATAGAAGGCCCACTGTTTCTACGGCCAGTAAGAGGCCCAGTGTCACTACAGTAAATATTAGCCCATGGTTATTGTGGCCTAGTTTTAAAAAATAGGTTACTGCAGTCACTAGCTAACCGCGGAAAAAGAACAACAATGACTACAAGCAAACAAATAAATAAGACAACAAGGAAATAAATAAGCAAGCAACTAACGCTAGGCTATCATGGCTATTACACATATTACATCCACTGGGCATCAAAGTTCGCCACCAGTGCAAATATAGGGAACAAATCAGCATATCATATACACTGGTTGTCAAAGTTGGCGACCAGCACAAATAAACGCCGTAGCAAAACAAATCCAGAACTGAAACCACTTCAGAAGATCTCAAGAAACAATATCCTGGGTACCCATAATGCTGGCAAGATGCTTAGCAAGCTTATTAACTTTCTCTTGTTTGGCGCTTAAATCCTCCAGCGCTTGCTGTTGCACCAGAAAATATGCATCTGAATTCTGCAGGGACTTCCTCAGTCCTTCAACTTCCTGTCACAACACATCTGATCGATGTATTTTAACTTAAAGTTGAGACTCAAGAAGACGAACTAATTCAGGCAGCGAGTTCGAAGAGCTTGTGCCAGCAGTAGTGGCCAGTAACTCGAACACTACATCAAGACAGGACTTTTGGGTTCCCTCACTGTCGTCAAGATAGTTTTTATCAGCTTTCTTGGAGACCAACAGGGATGTCTCACTATCATTAACCTTATCTGCATTACTTCCTTTACCATTGGATAACGCGGTACTGTTCTCCAATATTGTGTCTGCATTCTAAAAGAGAAACAAGCAGACACATCACATGTTTACCATGTTGTATATGAAACTCACTTTGGTAAATGAGTTCAGTAGTAAAGTGGACAGGATAACAGCATGAAACAAACATATATCTATGTACCATGGTCACTTTATGGTATATATCATTCTAGTTTTTGTTGCCAAATGAAGATAGAGACATAGTTCAAATAATATTTGTTTAAGACAAAGCAGAATAGACAGAATATAAGTGTGGGTAACTATAGAGCAATGACAACACTTGTAATGTGCATGACATGAGAGCATAACTGTTTATTCAATTGAAACTGAAATCAACATAGAGCAGGTTACAACAGCAACCAATTAAAGAAACAGGTTTAAAACATACCTGTTATGCCATTGGAGTTTCAATTCCATCCTTCAAATTTGAAAATAGTTGGTATGAGTAAATACAGTAATGCAAGAGCAAAGGAGTATGAACCATAGCTACAGAACCTGACCTGAGAACAAATCTTCTTCTCCTTTAAGCGTTGAGTTTGGATTCAGAGTGGTGGTCCTCGTGCTTTGGGCACTGTAGTTCCCTTACTAACTTCTCGTGTTTGGGTGCTCTGTGGTGGAGACGGTGTTGTGTCAACTGGAACTGGGTTACTATCTTCCAGGGTTTGGGTTAGAAGGGGTGTAGCTGGTTCTCTGTCCAACTGGGTAGGGGTACAATCTGCAAGAGTCTGGGTTATGTGTGGTGGATCTGGTCCTTGGGCAAGTACAACCGTGGTTCTATCTGCATCAACTGGTAGCACTATCTTTTCTGAATACCGTGTTGTTACTCCCTTAGATACTGCCATCACGCTCTCCAATTCAAATGGCTGATAAACAAGAAAAGTAATTGAAAGTATAGACATTGTATGATAGACAGGTGCAATGGATAGTGGGGAATAAAAGAGGGCATGAAATAATTCATATTTATGTTGTCTAACCAAACAGGATAGCATGACACAATTTCACATATATGATGGCTAACTAAACATGATAGCATGACACAATTTCACATTATGATGGCTAACTAAAAAAGATGGAAAGACATAGTTCAAAATATGAGACCATGTAAACAGGATGACATGACATAACTATATAATGTGTTTATTAAATAGGTTGGCATGCCATAATTCACATACATTCACGGATAGAATGCCATAATTCAAAATATGATGACTGTAAACACTAAACAGGATGAGATGATATAACTATATGATTTCTTTATTAAATGGGTTTCCATGCCATAATTCAGATAGATGATGTGTATGTACTATGTAAACATGATGGCATGATATAATTCAAATATATGATTTATATTATAAGAAAGTAAGCAGATGGAAATCCATATGTGATGTAAAAACTAAGCAATGCAAGACAACATGCATGACATGGGTAATATAACCCTACCAAGTTTGAGCATAGACCTCAAGGGGGGAATAGGACTGGTCATCAGTCTCTGAATCCTCCTCTGAGGAGCTCTCTGTAACCAGCAAGATGTCTGCTTCAGCAGGTAGCATTGTCTGCTCTGAATACCTTGTTTTCACTCCAGATACTTCCATCACCGCTTCAAATGGCTGATGCACAGGAAGAGTAGTTGAATATACAAATGTTTTCGATAAATGGAACACGTAATACAAGAAAATGATAGCATGATATAATTCACATACATGATGATTGGCTAAACAACATGGCATTGCATAATTCACATATATAATGCCTTTGCAACAAGGTAGCATTGTATAATTCACATATATAATGTCTTGCAACAAGATGGCAATGCATAATTCACATATATGGTAATTAGACACTGAACAGGTGGCATTCACACAAAGCATGTCTAAACTAATCAAATGACATAGCAATGCGAGACACCATACGCACGATATGAGCAACATAACCCTGCCAAGTTAGAGCATACCCCTCGGGGGGGGGGGGAATAGGACTGGTCATCTGTCTCTGAATCCTCCTCTGAGGAGCTATCCGTAACCAGCAAGATATGCGCTTCATCAGATAGCATAGTCTGCTCTGAAGAGCTTGTTTTCACTCCAGAATTTGCCATCACCCTGTCAAATGGCTGATGCACACGAAGAGCAGTTGAATGTACTAACATTGTTGACAAATGTAATATGTAACGAAAAAAGGATGGCCTGATATAATTTACATATAAGATGACTGGCTAAGCAGGATGGCATTGCAAAATTCACATATATAATGCCTGGCTAAACAAGATGGCGTTGCATAATTCACATAAACGATGAATAAACTAAACAGATGGCATTCGCACAAAGGATGTCTAAACTAAGCAGATGACATATTTGATGTATATAGTAAGCAATGCAAGACACCATATGCATGATATAACCAACATCAACATGCCAAGTTAGAGCGAAGACCTCAGGGAGTTAATAGGAGTTGTCTTCTCCTTCTGAATCCCCCTCAGAATAGATATCTTCCTATCGATTACAATCTGAAATGCGTGGAGGGGGGCTGCCTTTGCGCCTACCATGGAGCGACGTCTGCATAAAATTTTATTGCCACACAAGGCTCGTCTCTTTTGCTCTACATGTTCAGTTCCATTGTTTACAATAACTGTCATGCATAGGAATAAAACATAGTGAGATTATGTAGGGAGTGCATGCAGAAATTCAGAGTGATGGTAGCAACCTGTGCATAGACCCAAAACCAATAATAGCAGGCAGATAATGGCTTCAGTTAAAAAATATAGATAATGGCTTCTTTACTGTTTGTTTCCCACCCAACATGAAACTCATAGTAGACACCGGAGATTAACTAGATAGTAGATAGATACTATTGAAAGCGGCCCCGATATGTACCCAACAACCATTTAAAAACTCAAGTTTGACCATTAGTTTGGAGCTGACTCAGAGTCTAATCGGTGAACAGGACGATAAAGTAGCATGTAATATTAAGCGATGCATAACATAAGCAGACACGAAAGAGTGCGACCTCTCTTGCGGACCCGTGTAGTCCTCGAGGTCATATGCTTGGTTGATGATGGTAATGCAGTTTTCATGGCTGCCAGCGGCGGGGAAGAAGATCTGAGGCGGCGAAAGACAGTCTGGAGGCCGGATCCCTGTTGTGCTGGACCCTTCTATCGTTAGAGCAGCTGAGCTGGGGTGGACGACGACACAGCAGTAGAGGGACAAACCACGCAAGGTTTTCTTTGACAACTATCTATAAGAGAAGTAATTCTGTAAGGGCTTGTTTGAATTGGAGGATTCCAACAATGCAGGGATAGGAAATAGACAGGAATAGGATAGGAATGCACGTGCAAAACAGAGAATTTAAAAACACAGGATTTCTGCCAATCTGGGTGTTTGATTCACAACAATTGGAAGATCACAGGATGAATAGAAGCATGGTGAGATTAAGTCAAACCACAAGAAAATGTACGGTTATAATGCTATTATGCTACTATCTCTTAGTCTTGTACTTCATGAATAGGAATTTCAAAAGGAGGACTAGTGAAAATTAAAATTCCTGCATTTTTTTCTTTCAAGGAGACACTAAAGGAACAAATCCATGTGCTCAGTGGACAATATGTATAACATGTAGAGTAAAAAGAGATGCAACAAGTGTACAACCTCTTTGGCGAAGCCATGTCGATCTCAGCGTGATTGGGTTGGCCGGTGAGGATGCTCCGGCTGACTTTGCTATCGGAGGAGGGGAAGAAGATCTTAGGCGTCTGGAGATGGAGCCCGAGGTACTGCTCCGCTATGATGGAGGGTTTCATCATTGGAGAAGCTCCGGTGAGTTGTACGACGCTGTCGGTGTTCTAGGAACGGGGGTCCCCATACTTGCCTGCCTGCGGCCCACGACGTGGCTCTGCGAGCGGGCCCGTACATCCCATCTTCACCAACAAGCATTCAAGACCCTCGCGAGGGGCCAAGGCTCGCGAGGTGGACGACATGAGACCTCCTCAGGAGCGGCCTCACCAGGCTGGTTCGCGAGGGGCGAAGAGATCAAGGCCAGGAAAACCTCGCGAGGTTCCGATGATGTGAGCCATGACGACCAAGGCCTGGCGGGCGCCAACACGCACAGTGTCCTTGTTTCCTCTTTGGTGCTAAGGAGGCAAGCACAGACGCAGGGTACCGAGGCGTCAAGAAAAGGTTTCCATATCAGTGCAACAAGACCAATACCAGCAGGACGGCAAGACGGAGGTCACCGTGGAGGCCAAGACGGCGTGACCACCAGAGCCTTTGGCAGGCGAAGACTGCTTTTGTCAGGATAAGTTGTACTAGCTGACCCCTTTCAAATTGGCCGTTGTTGGCTCCCTTCCCGCTCAATATTTTGGGAGAGGACCAGGGCCTCTACAAATAGGACTAGCCACCACCGTAGCTAGGAGGATGATACGTCTCCAACGTATCTATAATTTTTGATTGCTCCATGCTATATTATCTACTGTTTTGGACAGTATTGGGCTTTATTATCCACTTTTATATTATTTTTGGGACTAAACTATTAACCGGAGGCCCAGCCCAGAATTGTTGTTTTTTGCCCATTTTAGGGTTTCGAAGAAAAGGAATATCAAACGGAGTCCAAACGGAATGAAACCTTCGGGAACATGATTTTCTCACCGAACATGATCCAGGAGACTTGAACCCTACGTCAAGCAACCAACAAGGAGGCCACGAGGTAGGGGGCGCGCCTACCCCCCCAAGCACGCCCTCCACCCTCGTGAGCCCCCTGTTGCTCCATCTACGTACTTCTTCCTCCTATATATAC